>NW_010428270.1:5642-9033 GCF_000710305.1 Buceros rhinoceros silvestris | reverse complement strand
CATGATGTCTTTCCCTGCAGACTCTCAGTTAGGGATTGATTGTCTAAGCAGAGAATTGCCCGATTCAGAAAGGCTTAAGGCATACTTCATGAACTGTTTGCTGAGAGGATGAATAGATGGGCATGTGTTATATAAATCTATAAATCGTGTCTTGTTCTGCCCCGAAGAGGACAGCTGAGATGGGATTCTTTGTCATTTGATTTCGCATTCTCAGGGGTAGGGATAAAGGCAGCAGTGTTTTGCACGTGGGGTCAGGATTTGATGCTGCAGCTCCAGAAAGACAATCTGTGGAAAACAGGGAATAACATTTATTGTGAGAGCTAGAGCTCACAAAGGGAATAACAACATTCATGCTGCTTCAGTGTGTTCACAGTTAAGGGAAAGTCCGGTGAGTTTCCCTCATTTGGGTTCTCCTCCACCCCAGTGGGGTTTTCCATACAAGCGATGCACGGGTTCTGGTTTGGAACCACAGGGTGTTTGGTGGCAATGCTCCTGTAAGCTATTGCTGTCCATCCCAGACCTTGCTCCATCATGCCCATTGCTGCCTCTCCCCACCCTTCTGCTCAGAGGTGCTCTGCTGTGTTTGTCCTGATTTGGTTGGACTTCTGGACAAGCTTTGCTCCGCTTTGGCACTGGTGGGATTTGGAGGAGGAGTGTTGATGATGGGAGTTGGCACCAACCTTGGAACACCAACAGGTGCTTCAGAAGGGCCCTGTGAGCACCTATGCTGTGACCAGGGGTCCTCTGGGAGATGCTCTGAGGAGGGAGGGGAGAGTTCAGTAGCCAGCTGCCCTGAGGAGCTACCACCTTTGTCCCCCAGAGAGCCCTCCTGCTACCCAGGCTGGTGGCCTCCATGCAGCATTGTGGTGCCAACAAAAATGATGCTTTGTGTGGCCCCCTCCTTCAGGTGAGCTAGAGGAGGAGCCCACGGGAGGGGCAAACCTGCATCCCTCAGCTGAAGCCATGTTTTCTGCTAGCTGAGGCTGTGCCTGAGGGTCATCTCTTCTAGGAAAACCCCTAGAGAAGAGCTGTCAGGCCACACAGTAATCCATGTGGTGCCTGCGCGAGTGAGTGTGAACCCCTGCGATCCCAGGCAAACATCACAGTGAGGCCATCTCTCCAGCAGCTCTGGGTGAAGCAGGCACAGTTGGTGGGGTACAAGCTCCTTTGCTGAGCACGGTACGCAGGCAGTGGGGGCGAGCGCGCTGGTGGCACGGTACAGAGATGCGACGGCGAGGCAGGCGCTGATCTCACCGTAACCAGGAGCACCAGGCTGAGTCCTTGGAGAGGTGCATCCGGTGTGAGCTTTGAGTCATCTCTTGCGTTGCTTGTGCTGGGTGCGCTGAATGAAACGCAGGAGGTGTGCAGAACAAAAGGCTTTGCTTGTTTTTACGTGGATACTCTGCCTGTCTCCCTGGCTCCTGCGTGTGTTTTTCCTCCAAGATGACATGCTGCTGAGCAGCCACGTGCAGTCCCCTGTGTGGCCTGGCACAGCAGGTCCAGCCGAGCAGAGGTGGAGAGTTTTGGTGGGCTGTGCTCTGCCTGCGGGCCGTGCACAGCTCTCCCTCAGCCCATCAGGCAACAGCTTTGTGCCTGGAAAAGTGGCAGGCAGCATGGGCATCCCTGGGCATAGAGCTTCCCACTTACAAATTAACTACAAGCCATCAAGGGTCAGCTCCCTTTTGCTGCAATATGTGTGAAAAGATTGGGAAGGTTGAGCAAGAAGACAGAGATGTGTTTTTCCTTGATAGTTTTCTGCACTATCTAGTATTCCTCTGCCCCCTCTTCCTATTTAATTTCAAGAGAATAACTTCCAAGTAGAGACTTAAGAAGCTGGTCCGTATTTAGGTGTTAGAGGTAGTATAGGTGGCATTTGTTTTAGGTTTTTTTCCCATGAGCTCCTAAGATGTAAAATATTATCAGCTGCTGCATTTAGAAGTGGTCTTTCAGTCATTGCCCTGTCTGGGGAAATGAGTAACAGGTGAGAGAGCTCAAAGCATGGGCAGACGTCCTATGTTTGTGTTTCTCACTTGTCATCCCTTCCCCAAAAGAGCTCCCAGAGGCCACCCATTGCTGTCTGCTTGCTTCATCTGCTGAAGTGACCTCTCTTCCTTTACTAGGAAAAAGTTGATCTTTAGTCAGCCCCAGGAAAGGCCCGTTATCTACCCCAGATGCGACCCAGTTCTGACAGATTTGCCTTGGCAGCAGTGTGCTGCTTTTCAAAGAGCTCAGAAGAAACCCTTCTGCCAGCAAGTGCAGATTGTGGGTTTTTTCATTTCTTTTTCTGTCTGGGGAGGATTTCTCAGTCTCCCAAAATCTTCCTGTGGTATTTGTGTCTCGTAAAATGCATCCTCCTTGCCTGTAGAAATACTGCTCCCTGCTAATACCAGACCAGGGACTGCGTGAACGGTGCAAAGCCAGACTTCCCCGACTCCGAAGGCAGCTAGCTGGAGGGAATGGGATAGCTTTGGAAATGGGTACCCCATCTCCTCCCTGCCCAGTGACCCTTTGCTAAATATGGGCCAGTTTATATTTACCAAGAGCAGAGGGAATGGAAAGCTTAGGGGGGTCAGGAGTAGCAGTTGCAGATGTTAGGCTCTGAGTTTGTTTGTTTGGATCTCCCGAGCACACTCTGATCCCAAACTCTTCCGCTCTGACGAGTGGGACTGGGTAAACGAACTCTGGCATTTTTAGCCTATCCTGAAGCGGACAAGTATCCCCAGCTCCTGATTCACACGCACTTCCATTTCCTCCAGGGTGTCTGCTCATGGTCCTAATCACTCATCACCCTACCTGCTGAGCACAGCCTCTGTCGCTGGAGGTGGCAGGTCCTCCTTCAGCTGCCCCTGCCTGGGCTTCCCCATCAGCAAATCTCTTCCACGGCTGCTGAGTCAACATGGCTTTGCTTGTCCAGACTACATTACCATGCAGTATTTGGGGGATGGGAGAGGTTCTTATTTATCTTCTGCATATCAAGGTTTATCAGAAATTATGCTCATTTTCTGAACAGTCCCAGTGTACAAATCTCTAGGTTTCCTTTTAGTACTTTCTATTCCTCATGGTTCTGAAAATCATTCCTTATCTCTAATTAGCTTCTGACTGTTATATAGCACCCAGAGACACTATCTTGGTAGTTCTGATAGTACTTCCCAAGATCAGCCTGTTGCATCCAGAACAAAGTCCTTATGCTTTTCTTCCCTTATTAAAATACAATTTCCACTTATGTAATGTTCTTCAGATCTCCTGTGCGAACACTAGCTAACCCTGCTGTAAGACACAGCATGTTTCTGTGTTGCCAGTGAAGAAAGGAAGGCAGAAGGAGGGGAACTAATTTGCGAAGGTCACGCAGGAAAGCAGGAGCAGTGCTAGGGCTGTAATTCAGCCAACCTGC
>NW_010428270.1:4590-5544 GCF_000710305.1 Buceros rhinoceros silvestris | reverse complement strand
CTGCTCCAGTTGCTGCCGCACAGCACTAGCAGTCCAAATTAAGAGATTATAATGCATAATCCATACTGGTGTGCCAAGAATGCTCTAAGTCATATTACACTGCCACATAAAATGATGACTCATTTGATAACACAGCCCACAGCCAGTTCCTTTATGTTAAAATTACATGGACAAGACTGAATTTAAAAAGAAAAAGGAGAGCTTGTTATGTGTGTAGTGACTGCTGAGTTATAGATGCTTTTATGGATTTTATTTTGGCTGATGCTGAAGGAGCGCTTGTGAGTCTGTTTGTTGACAGTGGTGCTTGGGACCAGAGATGCTGACATTCCACTAACAATAATAGGAACTGCCTCTGTTTGTTTCTAAATTGGAAATTCTTCCCTACATGGGTCCAGCCCACCCTCCGCCCTCGCTGAAGGAAAGGGCATTCGTCTGGGACTTTCAGAGGGAGCATCTCCCAGCAGCGCTGGTGCCTCTGGAGCTGCAGGGTTGGATCTGTGTTCTGTCATTGCCAGAAGCCTCTCTTCTCCCCATGCCCTATGGAACAGGTGGGGCACCACCCAAGGTGGTGCTTTTGGGGTCTCTGGAGAGAAAGCGCTGTATAAGTAAAGCAGTTAATAACACGGCAGAACAATCAGCCCAACTACACTGGTCCCAGGAAGATGCTTTCACTGAGTCTCCCCATTGATGCCTCCTCTCTGCTGGCCCCATTCTCCTTGCTCCTCCCCACAGCTTCATCATCCTCGCTGCAACCCTGGTTTCTGCCCTTTGTGACTGTCTCTGCTGCCGTTTGGGGACTGTGTTATTATACTTACTAAAGCCATTTGGGATGTGGCTTGTGCAAGTGGCATTGAACCGTGTTTTGCTGCCCTGTGGTTTCACCATTTCCTTTTCCGCTTTCTGCCTGGGCTATAATTCCCGCGGCTGAGGAATCCATCGTGGAATCCTTTTTGC
>NW_010428270.1:0-4494 GCF_000710305.1 Buceros rhinoceros silvestris | reverse complement strand
ACGTTCTCCGGCTGTGAGTTGCTCTGGCATCTCGTTAGATGATACACTGCTTGGCTGCCACATGTCATAGCCACTTGCTGCACTTTGAATATAGAAGTGTGGTCAGAACAGATGGTCTCTGCTTCTTTTGAAGCCATGAAGGGCTTGTTTGACCATGGGACTGGTCCATCTCTGTGGGTTGCATTTCCCTGTCTGCGTCAGATCCCATGGGTCACTTCTGGCTCCACACCGTTCTGCCCTATCTCCCAGAAAATGTGGTTTAACCTCCCCAGTTTTGGGTAAATAAGCCTCACGGCAGCCAAATCCCCAGCAAGCAGTAAGGACTTGATCAGGAAACAGCTTCAACTGCTGCAGAGTCAAGGCCAGTTCAAGAAGGTCTTTGGAAGATTTTTCCTACAGTTGTGCTGGAAACTCCTGCTTCCCTTGATTTCTTAGAGGAAACTAAAAGTAAAACCCAATTTCTGTGCGTGACCTGTGGAGACCCTGCGCATCCTGAGCTAGTGCTGAGAGCAGGGGAGGAAAGTAATTGCTTTCAGCAGTTGGAAGGCGTGGGTGGCAGGATGGCTTTGAGCGGTGCTGGAGGACGCTCTGCACATGTATCGCTCCTAAACAAATACCTCTTTAAATGTGTATCATGGGAATTCAGGGAACAGCTTTTTTAATTTTGTTTTGCTTCTCTCCAAATAGGATCAAGGGTTATTAGTTCTTTCCTTTCATAGGTGAGGTGCAGAGGCTGGGAAGTTCAGAGATAAGTAACATTTGCTTTTATCAGCCAAATCTGCTCTCTCCTGGACAGTTACTTCAGTCAGCAGGATGAAGAAAGGAAACACAAGGGACTGTCAGAGGCCTGACTTCTGCAGGGGGAAATACGTAACACCATTCAGCGCAGCTTTTTGCTGTGCATGTGTCAGTTAGGAAGGAATTATTTCCGCAGTGCTCCTTGGTTTATCCATGCTGGACACATACTTGTTGAAGAAGATCTATTGTATGTCACTGATGTGCATGACAGACAAACTGTACTCTTTAAGACACGGTGGGATTTGCATGCTGGAAGAGCTTGTGCCGTCGACTCGAGTATTTTTCTAGGGTATGTTTCGTCTGCAGTCTCTGAGAATTCCCAGGGAGCTCCTGCTAAGTAGGGGAGGAGAAGGGAGGTTTCAAGGTGAGATGCGATGGAAGTGGAAGTGATTTGGACAGTCTCGGAGCTCCAGACAGATGGGGCTGAAAGAGAGATGGATGCTCTTAGCATCTACTCAGATTTAGAGTCACAGAGAAAAGAAGAAAAGGAGAACTGAAGGTGCAGGGGTGTGAAACCAGAGAGAGAGCCGACAGCCCGCAGGCTGTGGAGCAGGGTTATACGCAGCTCCAGAGAGAAACGCCTGCAAGTGCCAATCTGGTCTTTGGTAAAAGACAGAGATTTCGGAAAGTCCACAGGTTTTCAGCGGAGCTCAGCTGCGAACAAGACAGAACTGGCCAGTTCTGGTGCGGAGGAGTAAAACTGGTGCTGGGTGGGAGGCAGCCAGCAGCAGGGGTGGCTGCAGCTTTGCTCCGTGGGCCAGGACAGGTGCACCCCGCAGTGCAGCTGTAGCCAGGGCTGGGAGGAGATGGCTCCGCTCAAGCACAGGAGGGCTGGCTGCCCGGAAGGGGAAAGACAGACAGATTTTTCAGTGTTTTATCTTGCTGTTTCTGAATGAGATGAGTCTGTCATAATTTACTGCCATATGTTAGGTAGACAAGAATGGCAGCTGCTAACAGTGACACCTTCCATCTCATAACGTCTTTCATCCCCCAAAACTCGAGTCCCCAAGGGATTTACAAAAACAATGCATCCAATTTGATGCCATAAGGAGAATTGCACCTCAGGCTGGTATCGATCAGTGGAAATTTAGCTGTTCTTTGTAAGCCATTTATTTCTCCAGAAACATTTCATTTATAGTTTATGTGAGTGCTAACAGCCCCCTGTGAGAGGCCTGGCCCATGTACATCGGTACAGGCGGGTTTGCATCATACCCCTCCTGTGACAAATTCAGGTGGAATTCATCACATATTTGATACAGAAAGAGATTCGTCTTTCTTTTTTGTCCCATATTTTGAAGGCCTGGGTACACATCTGTGTACAGTAAGATTTAGAGGTGATTAAAGTGGGCTGGGAAGCAGATGTCTGACATCAGTGGTATACAGAACGCCTTTTCCCCTTGCATGGTATTACTCTGATTTTACTCCTCTGATCCTACTAAGATGAATTTGATACAGGAGGCCATAGAAAATGCAGAGGGAGGAGCAGCAGTACAGTGTGTGCGGCTAAAAGCGTCCAGTCCTGTGCGCTGGTTGGATCCAACACAGTGTTTTGTGTCTCCTCTGCCCCAGAGCTCTGCTCCTGAGTCTGCTAGCGGCCAACGAGGTGACCTTGTACGTGTCTCCTGGGTTTCCTCACTTATAAGGATAAAGTCACTCACCTTGTCTGTGAAATGGTTTAAAGTTTAGAAATAAAAAATACTAGGAAGGAGCTTAGGTTATATTACTGGTTTATAGCTATGGGAATGCAGGCACCAAAGCAGATAACACATGCACGCAGGTCGACCCGTCCCTTGATAAAATGAGGATGAGAGAGGGAAGGGGATTTCTTAAGAGGAGCAGCCATCTGTCAGGCTTCCAGAAGAAATTACTGAAGTGTGTTATCAATAGTTATCAAAACTTGCTGGAGCGGAAAGAATTTTAACATGCTAATGAGCTTTCATTTGTGATTCCCTGGCTGGGGCTGTTGGTTTCCTTTCTGTGTTTCTCCAGGCTGAGCAGTGACTTTGCATTGCCTTTCAGTCCCCGCTCAGTGTCGGATTCTGGGTCTCTTGTACTTTCTCAGTGTGGTTTCTGGGGAGTGTGAAGTCATCCTCACCAAGCTATTTCTCATGCTTATTGTTTTACATTGTGTGAAGCGGGTTACTTTAACAAACTCTACATTTTTACGATGCCAAGAAGTAGGAGCATTGATTGCATTCCTGGAGGCTGCCTCCGTGTCCTAAGGATGTGCATTTCCATTTCATTGTCTTCTATTTTTACCTTGTTTTTGGGGAGGAGGAAGGGCTGGAACACCCTTGGGACAGGCAGCGACCGTCTCTGGGCTGGTGTGGTTGGGGTGTGGAAAGGGGGACGTGGCACATCTCCCAGGCAGCCTCCCGGGGGTGGCACATGGCCCACACATGGCACACACATGGGCTGCCCTGGCAGCCCCCAGGCAGCCGCAGAAACCCAGCTGCGGAGAACCCCCTCCGTCGCCCCTGGTGTTTTAAGGCTCATTTAAGCCCTAAAATAACAACTACCACTCCCTGCTGAGGGAAACCGGCTGGGATTAGACAAAGCCTCTCATTCCCTGCTGTCTAGTGAAATGAGGACTTTCCCCTCTGTGTAAATAGGATGACTTTGCTCCCCTTCCCTTCTCCCTGAAGGGGAGTGCTGTGCTTCAGCTGCTCGCTCCTGCCCTCTGACAGCTCCTGTGTGTGGTTCACAGCTCAGGGCACCACAGACAGTGGGAGACATATGCTAACCTAAGAAGACAGCGGATGGGTGCAGGCACTTTTAGGAACAGCTGCTGGTGTCTCATTCAATAATCCCAGTTTTAACAAATCCATGTGATGGCAAAAAATAGTGGAAATTAGGTTTTTCTGTCCCCTTTCATCTCCTGAGCCATACTTGACCCGTTGAACATGATGTAGGGATTAAAGGCTTGTTATTTTAGCTTGCCTACCATAGATCAGAGCCTGTTCTCTGCCAGACCATTGAGCTACTGGTGCTTGGCTTTCCCCCTCTTTCCCCTTTTTTTTTTTTTTTTTTTTTTGTGTCCCAGGACATACGATGGTCCCCAGATGTGACATTCTGCTAAGGGACAGGATGGATTTTCCCAAGCACTGCGCACCGCAGCATCAGCCCGATGGGTTGGTTGCAGTAGGTTTTTAGCTCTGATGCTCCCATTTCTCCACTCTTAAAACTGTGAAAACTGCCTCAGCGAAGAAAGGCTCAGTACATCACCCCTCAGCAGCACAAGTGTGACCAGAAAGAAGAAGGAAGCCCTTGCTCTTCTCTGATGGGGCTATAAATGTGCTTTTACATCTGAGAGCGGAAAAGAGAGAAACTGTGAGGCAAATCCTGTCGATACTGCAGACTGCTGGCTGAGGTGTCCTTTATCACCACCGTGTTGGTGTGCTTCAAACTAATAACAAATTTGCTAACACAACACTCCTGCTAATACCCTCAATTCCCAGATGGGGAAGTCGATGCAAAGTGGCTTATCCAAGGTCACCCCTTAAGTGCATGGCACTGAGGGCAAAGGAGCTCACGTTTATTGACTCCCAGTGTTTCCCAATGCAGCTTGTATCCTTTGGAAAGGTCTTGCTGATAGAAAAATCTGTCCTGAGGATGAAAGCTGGAATTGCCAGCCCCATCCTCCTGCTCTCCAACCCTTTTTCTGTCTAAGGGAGAACGAAATACATTTTTTTCCCT
>NW_010428269.1:0-9016 GCF_000710305.1 Buceros rhinoceros silvestris | reverse complement strand
AGAAACGGCATTTCCTATTTTCTTGAGAGAACTAGGGGACTGGTGGCAGGAAGGGAAGATCCTTGTTACAGGGTGTTACCCTTGCCTCTCCCCAAGAGCTGAGGTTGTCACTTAACGTGGGCTGATGAAGTTTTGTAGGAAAGGCAGGAGCTGCGTTGAGTGCTTGAAAGAGCACAAGCTGCACCCTGTACCATCATCTCCCTCCTCTCTCTCCACCCCTGGGCTCTGCCAGCTCCTGGTTCAGGGTGAACCCTTGTCTCATGGCAGATCTTGGTGCTGTTTTACATAGAGTGAATCCCTCTGGAGCCCCTTCCCTCAGCGAGGCTTTCCCTCGCCTCTGAGCTGGCGTCGCTGAACGTCCTTGGCGCTTCAGGTCCTGACAGATACCCCAAGACCATCTCCGGAACCGCTGTCACCACTCCAAACTCCTCAGAAAAGACACCTGGAACCGCAGCAGGCTGGGGGCGTGCTGCCGATCAGGCCGAAATAAAACATTGTCTTCAAACTGGGAAACGTAACTGGGAAATGGGGATCTCTAAAGCTGCGTAAGAGCACATTGCCTTCTTAACTCCATCAGCAGCGCTAACGGCGTCTGTCTGAGCCTGCCGGTTTATCTTGTCACATGGGCCATAAACGGGGTGACAAATGGAAACACTTCAGTGATGTTTATCACCTAAATCACCGCCAGCTTGTTTGCCCCAGTCTCAGCAGCCCTCCGAGCTGCCAGGAAAGCTGAAGTAACCATCAATTTGACTCGCAAGATAAAGACACAAGCGCGCAGCTTGGCGGAGAGCCCCAACGCTCCTGTGGGAGGATGACGGACTGCCAATAACCGCCACTAATCTTCTTAGTGATGGGCAGCAGGATCAGGAACCGGCTTGGGTGCCATGCTCAGGACGGGGAGATGGGCAGAACGGTTTATCTGCATCTGCGCAAAACGAGGTCATTTCATCATCTGTGAAGAAAAGTGGGTGTTCGTGGGATGGCTCTGCCGCTTCCCTTGTGCCCTGTAAAGGTGTCTGGGCTGGTGAAAAGGGCTTATGGCCCTTTGGTCACAAGGAGCATGCTGGAGCAGGTTGAGATTTCCTGCTGGGGCTAATTCCTAGCAGTAAATAGTGACAAATTCACACTGGAACCTTCTGGACAAGCAAGTTGAAGAGCAGAAATACAGCAATCCTGCTGCAGATACCTGCGGGTGGCTGGGAGCAGGAGCAGGAGCCTGCAGTCCGGAGGCAGGTCTGGCACCCACTGGCATGTGGTCAGAAACCCCTCCTCAGCACCAGAGTCTCTGTTTGGCGTGGACAAGAGGGTGGAGCGCTGCTCTGCCAGGCAGGGATGCTGCTGCCCCGAAGGGCGAGCCCTGCCCAAGGGGAGGGAAGCAGAGTTCTTGTCCAGTTCCCTCATGCAGCGCTCCCGGGGTTCTTGGTGCGTGTTTTTAACGTGTGAGTAAGGGTCTCCCCAGAAAACCCATGGGCTGGGGCTGGTCAGCCCTTGCAGTGTGAGAAGCAGAGGGTAGTGGGTGTAGGTCTCTGCTCTAAGCAGCGTGTCTGTGCTGAGGTATCCAGGGGTACATCCAAGTCCCTTCTGATTAAAGGTACACAAATTGTTCCTCGGAGGTTCCCCCGCCGATTCAGGGGGTTCATTGCCAGCCGTTTCCCACGTCCCACGGTCTGCTCCGCTCTGACGCTGATGTGCTCTGTGCTTCGGGAGCGCCAGCTCGCTCGGCCGCTCCTGGACACCTTATTCCCCCAGCTGGGGCAGGAGGTGACACACACTTTCTCGCTCTGGAACTTGCTATGCTGGCAAGGTTCCTGAGATGCTGCCGTCTCTGGCCCGTGTGTCAGCAGCTGCCCGTGGGGATAGAAAATCCCCTCTTACTGCACAGACGGGACGTTGTCCTGAACTTCACCCGGCAATCAGTGTGTGCCTCGTGGACGAGGAGCAGAAGCTCTCCTGACTGTGCTTCAGCCCGTGGAACTGCATGCTGTTCCCCTTCTAACCCGCCTCGGTGGCAAATTGGTTTTCACTCCTACCAAGCTCTTGAATTCCATATCTTGCAGCAACAACTCTGCTGTTCTTTGTTTAGGAACATCTTCCCTTAGGCACAATTCTGTCAGAATGAGGAGTCCTGGTAACCCAGCGGCTCTTGGGTCCGGCTGGGTGAGATGTCACCTTGGCTCTTGGAAGCACTTGAGCTAGACAAGGGGTCAACGACATGTTTTGGACTCAAATCCAGGACCAGCTGATGTGGTCCTACCTGCAGGACGTGTGGATGTGTGTGTGTAATTTTAGGTTTCCTCTAATGGAAGTTTCTGTAGCGTGAGGTCATGAAAGCTGGTGCTCATATTAGCCCAGCTCTGCTCGTGCTGATGTGGAGAGAAATTTGCAGCCCTGCCTGTGTTTTGTCTTAGGAGCGGGAATGGTAGTCGACTGGGAACAAGAAACCGGGCTCCTGATGACGTCGGGGGACGTGAGGATAATACGGATCTGGGACACAGACCGGGAAATGAAAGTACAGGTAACAGCTGCGAGGTCGTGCTGGTCCGGAGCAGTGAGTTACCCAGGCACAGCCAAAGTGTCTGAGCCGTGTCTGTGCAGAGCGGGCTGGTTCTGGAGCCCCTGCCTCGCCACCTCAGAGCCGTGGCACCAGACAAATAAAACATCGGCAGTGTGTCAGGTCTTTCCTGGAGGCTGCTGGTGGTGTTCTGGGCGGTGTTCAGCGGTGTTTGGGAAAGGTGAGGCTGAGAAACCCAGGGGCGGGCACCATGGTACAGACAGGGTTCCTTGTCGGCTCCTAACTGAACTGGTGTAAGAAGTCTTGAGGAAGTGTGGAGAGCTGGGCAGGTGGTAGAGCATTCGGAGTCCCTGCTGCCATCCCTGCTTCCCTGGGACGCACACAGAGCTAACGACAGCGCTGCTTTTGTACCTACCAGCCACAGGTCTGCTTCCAGGAGAGCCATGTCCACCCAGAGAGAGCTCAGTCCCCTCCTGAGCCAGGACCCCAGTGCTCGACCCCAGGAACACCAGCATTTCCCAACCGCGTGCTGGCCACGTGCGGCTAGCGGAGCTGTTGGGGCTTGGGCCAGTCTGGCTCAGGTCGGAGGTTTGTCTATGCTGTCTGGCCCCAGGTATCAAAGGATGGAGACACCCAGATGCCCCTGGCAGCTCCTAGGGAGCTCTGCAGACCCGGCGCTAGGGCACCCCGGGGTGTTCACACCTCGCCTCTGCAGCGCGGGAGCAGTGCTTCGGTCATGCGGTGTACTGGGGGAAAGATGCTGTAAGCGCTGCTGTCAGTCAAAATCACATGAAAGTTTCTCAGGAACGATAAGAAGAAGCAGCTGGTCTGTGAGAATGGGGCCACTGTACTGGAGGAAAAAGGAGAACTGGTTTTCAAAGCTGCTAGAAATTAATTACCGCGGTTGAACGTTAATTACGACACTTTGACCCTGCAGTGCAGGATAATTAAGCCTATGTTAATCTTAATTACTTTCACGTATTATTTTTTCTATGTAAATGAGGGAACAGCAAAATTCGGGAGGTGACACTCTTTTAAATTATGATGATTAATGATGTGTCTAAACCCACGCTGGCTCTTTGTGAACTACAAAGACTGGTTGTGTTAAAATTCAGGTGATTGAAACTTCCCAACTCAGTAACCCCAGAGAAGCAAAACCCAGCACAAAGAGCAGCGGCTCTGTAATCCCAGCTCCCGAAGGGCCTCCCCACGCTTGGAACTCCAAACCGAGCACCTCTGCGAACACTCGGGCTGGAGCTGGAGGAGAAAGTGCTTCATTTTCACTTCTGCTGGTTGCTCCTGCTCCAAGGGAGGGTCTGGGTTCAGGCACGTCAGGAGCTGCTGCCAGCTGCCCTGAAGGTTGTTAATTCCCCTCTGGTGGGCGGAGGCTGAGGAGCAGCTGGGGAAGGGGGACGCGGGCCCACCAACAGGGCAGGGGTGTGCACTGAGCTGCTGCAGCTCTCAGTGCCTCCTGCTTGGTGTCCCCTCGGCCAGAGCTGCTGTTTGACCTGTTCGAGCTGGAAATGCTTTTCCTCCTGACAGCCGTGGGTGTTAGTCCAGGGGATTCTGTGGCTTACAGCAAGTGGAAAGGAGGGGAGTAGCAGCATGAGAGCGAGAGCACTCCGCGTCTCCGCAGAGCTGCCCTGGCGAGCTCCAGCCCTCTTTTCCCTGTCGGGTTTTGCCGTGCACAGTGCCTGGTGTCTGGGGAGAGAACCTGCCTCTCCACCCGACTCCCGGGTAGCGCAGCTCGGGCTTGCTGGGTCTTGCGTGAGTCATGTCCCCGGGTTGTGTTGTAGCCAGGCGGCTCAAGGTGTGTCTGAGGCTTCCGAGTCCACCCTGACATTGTCCAGGAGCACCGGACCCGCCTCCCCACCGCCCAGAGCAGAGGAAGGTGACACTCAGACACCACAAGCACCATCTGCTTAGCTCGGCCCGTTTCAACAACCACCAGGGCTCTGCAGAGGTGATCCTCACGATGAACGGAGGAAGAGAGCCAAGTGGTTAAAACAGAGAAGAAAAAATAAACTGAAGAAATGGACTTGACTAGTGATAGCTCCTCCTGCCCAGCACAGACCTTGCCCTCCCTTGGCTTTACAAAGCTGAAGGATTTGCAAAAACTGGTTTTGCTGGAATTTCTACTCTGGTCCTGGCTCGTTGGGTTGAGCTGTGGGTCTTGTGGCTCCAACACATGGCAGCAGTGGTGACTGTCCTTCCCAGGGTCACACCCCCTTGTTTCTGGTCATGTCGAGAGCCTGAAGGAAGGCTCCACACTGACACAGTGTCACGGTGTTCCGAGCGACCGGTGGAAACCCTGGTGTGGTTGGGGACTGATGTACGGCATGGGGAGGGGAAGAGGAGGAGGAGGACCTTGTGTCTGTCCGGTTTAGGACCTTGACTGTAGTGACTTGAAGAACCCCCGTGGTCTTAGCTTGGTTTCCGTGTGTTTCCTCCTCAGGATATCCCGACCGGTGCTGACAGCTGCGTGACCAGCCTCTCGTGTGATTCTCACCGCTCGCTAATTGTGGCGGGGCTGGGTGACGGCTCCATCCGCGTCTTCGACAGGAGGATGGCTCTGAGCGAATGGTAACTCCCCACCCTTCCCGGGCTTGGCGGGATCCTCACGGTCCCTGCTCCTCCCCTTCAAAACGTTTCTGTCCTTGTCCCTCAGCCGTGTCATGACCTACCGGGAGCACACGGCCTGGGTGGTGAAAGCGTACTTGCAGAAGCATCCTGAAGGCAACATCATGAGCGTCAGGTAAAAGAGGTTTTACTCTGTGAGCTGGTTTCTCTTAAACACAGTCTGGGTTTCTCTTTAAATTCTGCTCCTGGTGTTTCTAGAGCTCAGAGGATAAAACTCTTCAGCGTGACAGTCGCTTCAGTAATTAGCTGCTGCTCCACGCGTGGTGGGGAGGAGGGGAGAGCATCGGGAAGCTTTCCTTGGAAGGCTGTTGGTGTGGTTTGAGAGTAAACAAGAAGGCGTCTTCGCTGAAATCACCGTCACGAGTGTGTGAGGGAGGGAAGGAGTCAGCCACAAACCTGCGCTAGATATAGTCTATCTGCGGGTGGGTGTTCCTGACTGCCAGCGTCTCCGCGGGGTCATTTGAGAGGGAGCAGGAGAAGGAGGGCTCATGTGGCATCTGTTGGGCATATTGCTGTGCGGGATTACTTTGCTGTCTGGCAATTTTCTACCCATAAATCCATTCCCGCTGCCCGGTAAATACTGCAGAGAGAGCAGCGTACACTGACCCGGCCGTTAAAGAACAGCAGAATGGGAGCGATTGTCTCAGAGCCGCAGCGTGCACACAAAGAGGCTCTTTCTCTTGATTACAACAGGAGAACAAAACCATTTTCTGGGATTCGGAACATTCCTGAGGTGGGGGATGGGCCAGCAAAAATGAACTAAGATTTTCAGGGCAGGGATTATGTGATGCGGCTGCCAGGTTTGTCCAGCTCACGTATTAGAGTTTTTAATCTTCCTCTGTAATCTCCTTGCCCAATCCCGGGGGTCAGGCCTGAACGCTTGGCCAGCCCGCGGCCGGAGGCGCGTTTTTCCCCTCTCCTCGGTGCCTTTCTCAGCACGTGGTGCTTCCTCTTGGGATTGAAGAGTCACCAGAAAATGCTGTACTTGAACAGGCAGCTCTGGTCTCGTCCCCAAGGGGCCTGTTCTGTTGAGACAGGGCCCCTCGCTCTCAGCTTCTCCCCGTTCAGTCACTCCAGGAAAAACAAGTGTTAGGGTGTAGTGAGGTCTTGATGCAACTCTTCCCTGAAAAACCTGACGGTGCTGTTGGGCTTGTGGAGCAGTTCTCCGAACCTCAGCAGAACCAGAGGCAGGAGTTTGTGGCACGGGGCAGGTGCCTGAGCTGGACCCCGGTTCTCCGGTGCCTGGCGCTGGTTCACCCCGTGCTGCGGGATCAATGTGGTGGTGCCGCCACTCATCACCCCGCAGCTCTGCTTCTATAGAGAAGGTCCTCAGCCACCTCTGGAGGCCCCCGGTTGAGCAGCCTCGCTGCCGTTGGCTCGTTGTTGCCTGGTTTTGTTCAGCTGGGCTGTGTTTCCCACATAGTCCCTCGCCGCAGGGCTTCACTTCCCTGTCAGGGCTCTTCCAGCACATCCAGATCCGTTTCCACGTCTTACGGAGGTTCAGAGCTTTAAATGACTTTATGGTGTGTCTGATCTCTCACCGTATTGCCCTCTAGTCGTTAGGATCTAAATCCACCTCAACTTTAATTTGCCTTGAATTTAATTATGTGACTGCTGGAGTAGCAGCTTCTCGTCCTGACACAAGGAATCCTGCCGAACAGCCTTTGGTCGGTGTTCGGCGTTCCAGAGGCACGGAAACCCAGCTGCTTCGTGCTGGTGTGGTTCTTAACGCCCTAGGGCGCATCACAGTTGTGTGGCCATCAGGGAACTGGAAAAAACACCCTGAAAGTTGTGGTGCCAAAAGCCGGCAGAGTAAGATCGGACGAGATGATTTTGGATTTAATTTCCATAAGAGACTTTTCCGTTTGTCTTTCTGGACGTCTGTGGACCGGTCCCTTACAAGTTGCTCAGAGGAGCAGCTGGACCACAGCAAACCCTCCCGTCCCTGGTTCCGGGGCTGCAGGAAAAGCTGCGCCTGCTTCACGTCCAGCAGATGGATTCATCAGTCCAGAGCCATCACGTAGCAAAAGGAGACGGTTCATGTTTGCAGGGTGCGTGACCTGCCAAGCCCAGGGTCTCACCACCACTATTGCTTTCCCCATCCTCTCTTCCCCCGTGAAGTATATGACAGGATTGTCACATCTGGGCGCCGGCAGGGTTTGTCGCGCCTGGTCTTGGAGTGCTGCGGACAGCGTCTGTGTCCCCATTCGGCGTAATGGCTGGTCCCAGCACGTCCCATCTGGTTAGAGCTTTCTGACACAATTTCCCGCTGCAGAAAGGAGCAGGAATTGCGGTCTGGCGTGCAGCGCGGTGCGTGGGGTATGACACCACAGCACAGGCACGAACACTCGATGATGAGCCTGACACTGTGAAACTTGTGTGTTGACAGCGTGAATGGCGACGTGCGCTTCTTCGACCCCCGGATGCCGGAGTCCATGAAGGTCCTGCAGATCGTCAAGGGGCTGACGGCCCTGGACATTCACCCCCAAGCCAACCTCTTTGCATGGTAAGTTGTGGTTTCACCTCGCACACCCCTGCGAAGGACAGGGAGGACAGTTTGTCTCCACAGACGTCGTCCGTGGGCTTTTGTGGGGTTTGCTGTTTGTTTTAACCTCACCACAAACAGCGCAGATTCTTCCCCATGTTCGCAGCTCAGGAATTTGATTCATGTGTTAGTGAAACCTCTGCACCGTGACACGGAGTGACAGTGGAGGGTCTCACCCTCCGGTGTCACATCCCCATTCAAAGTCCACGTGTGTGTTTTGGGGCTCCGAGTGAGGACGAGGGGGCTGCAGGCAGCGGTAGTGTCGTTACCGCAGCCCTGGGGGTGACACCGTGTTCTCGATTCCCTTCCAGCGGCTCCATGAATCAATTCACTGCGATCTACAATGGCAACGGGGAGCTGATCAACAACATCAAGTACTATGATGGTTTCATGGGACAGAGGGTCGGAGCCATCAGCTGCCTGGCTTTCCACCCCCACTGGGTCTGTATTCGCTCCATCTGGGTTCGGGATTTGCATTTCCTAGTGAATGTCGGGGCTGGAAGAGGGAAAGGCACCGGGACAAGGTGCTGCCCCAGCCTCACTCCCCGAGGGTGCTTTGAGCCTGACTCTCAGCCCAGGTCCTCGGGGCTTCTCCCAGCTGTCCCAGACAGTCGCGCTGGTGGTGCCACTGGTGCCGTTGGTTTACGATCTGCACCTGGGAGTAGCACAGGGCTCCCTGTGTACTCACGGATCAACTTGATCCACGGCTCCCATCTGCTCCCACTGCTCCGGGACCATGGCCTGGCTGAGCTCTCCGGCGCTGCCCACCGAAGTCGTCCGAGGGGATTTTGCCTGGAGCTGCCTGGGGAGGTGCAGCCGCTCCCCTCCAGCACACAGAATTTTATGTGCTTTTTTATTCCTTGGGCTGACCCTCGTGTCCCTGGGGCTGCTTTTACACCACATTGCGTATACGTAAGGCTGTATGAAGACCTGCTGCTGTGCAGCAGAAAAACTGCATGTCAGGAAAAGGAGCGAGCTGCAAAAACTAAAGGCATAAGCTGACGAAGTCTGGAATGAATCAGAGTGAAAAGGAGGTTTTGGACTCTATGGCAGCTGAGGTGGCTCTGCGGTAGCTGTTAGAGAGGCTGGTTGCTACTCAATTAGGAGACAGGTGCCCATCTGCATTATGGACTCTGCTCCCCTGGAGACAAGAGAAAATGCAGGAGATGATTGAAAGTCTGAGAAAAAACATGAATGGAGAGGAAAGCCAGGAGGAGGTTAACGACAAACCCGCAGCTCAGGACAGGGACAGTGAATGTGTCACGGGGTGGGGAAGTGGTGGGAGTGACACAGCGGGGAGAGGGAGAGTGGTGGGG
>NW_010428268.1:0-3247 GCF_000710305.1 Buceros rhinoceros silvestris | reverse complement strand
ATTTAATTAATTTCTAAATTTTATGTGATTAGTTGTTCTGAATTTGTTTTTAATTTTTAAATTCCAGATTTAACCGCTTCGAGATGATTTTCGGTGGCTTCACCTCAACCCCCGTCGTCTCCACATTGTCTTTGTTGGCCGGAGGTTGCTTGCCCTGCAGATGCTTTTCCAGCCCCGGAACCTCTGTCTCCTCCTGCTCCGGGAGCCACCCGGCTGTTGCCACCCCTTCGCCATTGGCCCCAGGGGACAGCTGCAGCGCTGGAGGACACGGGCCTGTAAGAGGCGAGCGAAGGCGTCGGGAGGATCCAGTTACCCTCTAAAAATACCTCCTGGAGGTGGGGGTGGTGGTAAACAAGAGCTGCTTCCACCCACCACTTCTCACCAGGGAAATATTTGGAGGTTCGAGAGTTCTCGCCAGCGTCTTGGAGGACACCTGGGGTAATGTCGTCGCCCGAAATCCCCCCAAAAAGAAAGTTAAAATAATAAGAGTGAGTTTGGGACAGTGCCGGTGGGGATCCGTCTGCTTCTCATGTGAAACCGGACGTGAAATCACTTGGAAAATGAAAAAAATATCCTGTCCCAGCAAATGAAGATGCTAAAAAGCCCTGAAAGGCCCCAGCTGGTGGGAATAGAGGAGCCAAAGCTTTGCTCGTGGTGGAACGAGCCCCCTGGGAGCTCGTGGAGGAGGTGGATGAAGGAAGCCAGGGCGTCTCTATCACAAAATCCACAAAAAGTTGTCTTCTGGAGATACTTCGATGTCATCATGCCCACAAGGGTGATGTAAGCCCTGGCCAAAGAGGAAGGAGAGAAACCACCTCCGATGGTGTGGAAGAGCCGCCTCCATGGGTGCTGCAGGTGATGGAGCAGAGGCAAAGCTGATGGGATGTGTGAAAGAACCAATGGGAAGCGAGTATCAGAAGGTCCAGAGGGGAAAGGGAGGCAAGGACAGGAGCTGGGGAGTTGCTACAAATGCTCGTTTTGGAGATTTTTCCGAGAAGCTTCTACATTTCTCCAAGAAATGCCATTTCCCATCAATCTTCTCCTTCGAGGAGCATCAGTATGGGACCTCCTTGCGCCATTGCTTCTGGAAACCTCCAGCCTTTACCCATGTCTTCCTCCTCCTCCTCCCAACCTAAGAGTTTTCAGGTGAGAAAACAAAGACTCATCGATAATGAAGCCCTCGACGCTTCTCGTTAAGTGACTCATCATCATCAGGTCTTTTGGTGTTCCCTGTAACGACATTCCTCACTGGCCGTTTGTTAGATTTTGATGCACCCATAAGATGTTCGTCTGCAGGAACTCAATCACAACCGAGCGGTTGATGATGTCGCCGGTGATGTCAATGGGCACCGTCCGTCTGCTGCGGGGTGTTGGGCGGCCATGAGCAACCACCATCTGCTGAAATGGCCTCTTAAGATGTCCTCTCCTCCAGCCCTGAGCATGTGGGAGGGGGATTTATGTGCCCTGATTAAATTGTGGGTTCTCAGACCTCAAGATCGTTGGTAAAAAGGATCTTCTTCGGCCATGACAGTGTGTGGTCAACTCATGGCTCTGCCTCACCATGTGCGGACAATCCACGGATGGACATCACCCACCTCTCAGGGACATCCCTGGGCTGCACTAACCTCCCCGGTCAGGTGTTTCTCCTCACCTCCAACCCCATTTTATAATTGCTGGTGGGCAGCAAAAAAAAAAATTAGGAGACGACTCGTGACGTGTCATGACTTGGTGGTCCTTCCACCAGCTGCTCCATGTTCTGCTCTTTGTTTCAGTCCTGGGCTTGTGGGCTCGGAACTGGGGACCTTCGTGCCCCGCAGGATGCGTAGAACTTATTCCTCTTTCTTTCGCTGGTGGAGGAGATGTTATGTGGTGCTTCAGGTCCATCAGCAAGTCTCTGAGATGCCTCCAGCAGCCAAGATGAATCATTTCGACAGTATTTGACACCATTTTGGTCAAAAAAAAAAAAAAGAAATATGAAAGGGCTGGAAAATACGAAAGGGCCAGAAAAAAGCAGTGTTCGATCGCTGTGAAGCCTCCGAGATGTAATTTCAGGCGAGATCAAAGACGGCACCAACCTGAGGAAGAAAAGCTGCTCAAAATTCAACATTTATAGTCCACGCGTCTCCTCGCTTCAGGGAGCCAGGATTAAATTTAGTGCTAAAATCAAAACAAATAAACCCCGGAAAAGTCAGCGTCGCATCTGCATACGCGTCGGAGAATTAACGAAGCTCCCGCGTCATGATGGCTGCTCCTCAATTTGCATCGTTAAAGAGTTGCGACCATCTCCAGAGCTTCGCCCTTCCTCGGCTCTCCTCTGGCGCTGGCGGTCGGCGAAGGTTGAGCTGCTCCTCCGGGAGAAGGGACCGAGGCGAGAGGAGGACAGGGAAGGGTGGAGAAACATCTCAGGGGGATCCAGCGCTTGAGAAGGGTGGGATTCAGCAGCTCCGTCGCCGCCGAGGAGGAAGCTCCGGAGGTTGCCGCGGATGCTGGTAAGTCCCTTTGAACATCCAAATCCTCCTTTATTTTAATGTGATTTTTTAATCCCAGGAATGGTTGAGGAAGGATTAGCCAATTGGAGGCTGGCGGTGACTTTTTGTCGTTGATGCCACCCAAAATTTGGAGAATCCTTTAATTCAGCCCAATTTTGGTGCAAACAGTGAGGTTTAAGGCTGCATTGGATGACACCGATTTTTTTGGATGTCTCACCTCGTCACCGGGGGGTGGTTCAGGGCGGGGAGATGTGGGTTGGGACCCACTGGAGCCCCAAGAGCCTTTGGAGGTTGAGGAGGAAAAGTCCAGATCTGGAGCTTTTCCTGGAGGATGAGCGGGAGATGACGAAAGCGGTGGAGGAATCACTTTGGCCATCGGCAGGTTGGGGAGGAGGGATGAGATGCTTGAGGGGCAAAGATGGGACAATCCGGGAGTGACCACGGGACACTTGAGGAGTGAGCTTGGGGTGCTTGAGGAGCAACTGTGAGATGCTCGAGGAGCAATCTTGGGGTGCTCCAGGGCTGAACCTGGCCCCGTGGTGGCCGATCTGGAAAAATCCGTCCTGGTGACTTTCACAGGGGTATTAGTCCACAGGACCTGGTGCTCCCAGTGCTCCCAGTGCAGGTGGCTCCAGGGACACCCCATCTCCAGGTCTTGGAGGGGGGTTAATGTCCCACGAGGCCCAAAATTGGCCCAAAATCAATAATAATTAATAGTTTGGACTCAGGGGATAATCCCAGGGGGTGGTGACACCACC
>NW_010428267.1:0-1577 GCF_000710305.1 Buceros rhinoceros silvestris | reverse complement strand
GGGAGGAAGCGGGGAAGCCTCTGGCGGAATGCGGTCCCCGCCGGCCGTGTTTTCTGTGGGAAGGGGGCTTGTTCCCGCTCCCGAGGGCGGTGGTTCAGTCCCCAAGCGTGCCTGCCCGCGCAGGAGCTCAGAGTGGGGCTGTTGCTGGGCTGCAAGCCCCGGGAAGAGCAGCCCGGAGGGGTTGCTTCGCTTCAGCACCTCTAGGCAGCCAAGAGCCCTGCTGCTGCACAGGGTGACCTCACTCTGGAAAAAACTGCGAAGCAGCTTGCTCGGTTCAAAAGTAAATTCCCAGAGTAGCTTTGCTGCAGGGAAGGATATGTGGTGTCCCTTTCCGGAGCGTGCAGGTCTGTTTATTCCTACACCCTCAAGCCAGGCGCGGGCTTACCTAACACAAAAATGAACTTTATGGTGGAATTGTGACTGATACATGCTAAATGTGTGCCATTATAAGGCAGAGGCTAATGGAACATCTGTGCATGCTTGTTTTGTGAGATTAGTTAAAACATCGCTGGGGATCTGAAAGTTATTACCCTTTTAAAAGGGTCGACAGTGCAATGGATTTCTTCTGTCATCTGTCCATCCAGTGTCAGGCACTTGAAACGTGGGTGAGCTTACCCTGCCCAGACCACGATGCTGAGGAGAGTTGCTTAATTATGGAACAAGGAAAATTAAACTTAGCTTAACACCACAACAAAGTTGAGATACTGTGGGTTTCTTCAAGGATTATTTATTTTAGATTTAATAATTTCTATAGAAGGTCATGAAATATTTTGCCAGCAAGGTAACTTACCTTTAGAGGTTTTTGGTTTTGAGTTCTTTCAAATTTTGAGGAGTTTTCCTTATGGTGCTATATATGCTTTTCAGAAGATAGAAATACTAAAAATGCTTTCTGTCAGCTATCTTGTTAGTTAATTCCATTTTCACTGACAAAAAGAATGTCCATAACACTTAAGAATAATAATTGTTAGATACTTCCCTCATCTGAGGTTCATGATGTACTTATAGAGGCTTTTTATTTTTTTATTTGTTTTGAAGGGGATAAGATTTTTTTTTTTAATAACAAATCCTGACTTTATAAAGACAGCTCAGAGGTCTTAGTTTTATGGTTGAAGCCTGAAAAACTACTTAAGTTTTGAAAGAATGTGGGCAATTGGCACAAGTCTAAGTGTTAAGGAAATCACATGTCTTAAAGAGTGCTTCCTAGGTTGTTAATGTGATATGCAACAGAAATGCTAAACCATTTTTGGTTATATTCTCTGAGCTAGTGAATGATAGACAAATGTGAACTTTGATTCTAGCAGAAGGAAGTTCATGTCTTCAGTGCTACTTCTCTGGTTGTTCAGTGACTGTTTAGTAGGATTGTTAGCTGATTCAGTTTGAGTACATTTGTGTGTGGTATGTTTGCTAGCTGATTTACTGTAACAGTGTTCTAAAAGACAGCTAGTCCCAGCACAGCATTTTACATGCTGGTTAGGGAGGCTGAGTATCTGATGCTGTGGGTTTATTTATTTAATGAAGAGGAGCATTTTTCTTTAAGTCATTTGTTTTCGCGTGCCACCCACCCCTCGCCCCCGCAC
>NW_010428266.1:36726-43340 GCF_000710305.1 Buceros rhinoceros silvestris | reverse complement strand
GGGGGGTTGGTTTTTTTGATTTGTTTTGGTTTTTTTAATGCTAGCAACTTAAGAAAAAGCAAAAGCTTTTTTAAACAAATTCACAAGTACATTGACTTTTAACTGCTTCCCCTTTACACAATGTCAAGTTGAAAGATTCAGCAAGCAGAGTCAAAGTTGGGCTTTGCTCAAAGTGGAGTAAGAACAAAGAGTAAAAACGCTACTTTGCCTCCTGCGTGTGTCTTTGGCAATGCTTCCCATGAGTGCCGCAGGGCGTTACTGCGTCATTTCCCATTGCCACCAGTACGGAATACACTCAAACTCGAGCACCGCTAGGTTCAGGAGACAAAACAGAATTCACGGTCGTTTAAGAGGTCTGTTTATTGGCTGCAGGGTCCAACATTTTCTTCACTGCTGCCATAGGCAATGTCAACTCTATTTTTGGTGCACAAAGGTTCTCCTTGCTCTTTGTTCAAAGGGCTCAGGACAGTGCCAGCATGATTTTTAACCCATCATCTTTTAATCAACACTGATGATCAATGAGGCAAAAAACCCCGAACCATGCAACATGTGTTAGTCTGATAAAATTAGGCTGAGAATATTTATATATTTACACAGAGAACAATCAACATTGTAACCTGCTTGCAGCCTCGTGTTATCTTGACCAAGCATCCAAACAGCTACATTCTGGTGTAAAATACTCTTTCATTTAAGGTTTGGTGCCTTTAACGGGATTCTACTGCACCTATTTTTGACACGGAATTTCTACACACCAGTGCCACGCACTTGCAGTCATACTTCACAAAACAAGATAAGGCATTCTGAGATGTCTGACTGCTGTGATCACAAGAAATCCATTTTCCAGAGCTTTCAGCCATGATCTCTAGAGACCATGAGAGTCTTTCAAACACAAAGGGCGAGTCTGTAGGAGACGGCCAGTTCTTCCAAGAACTGTAAGTTTGTCATTCCTTGACACTGCTACACACGACACAGAGAATTTAAGACTACTTTATTCATTTCCTATATAAAAATTTGTTCTTAAACCCCACTGGCTAAGAATGGGGCTTAGGCACTTCTGAGGATTTTATCTTAGATCTGTCTTTAATAAGGGGAAGCTTCAGACTACAAAATACAGGCCAAGCAATCATCTGGAAGGGGAAAAAAATAACCATCGGCAAGAAGCAGGTCAATATTGAAAGTGTGTAGACTATTTATGTGGACTCCGCATCCATTCAGAACTTCAGTGACCAGATGGGATTCCATACATGAGGGTCTGCCAAAAGAAATCTGTCTGCAGAGCCAAAGATTTCACGGTGTAAATTAATACTTGGTGTAAGAACACACTTTGGGAAAAAACCATGTTCCTGTGAAAAGTCACCTGTGCAAACAATTCTCTTTTCTGGGAAGCACACCATGCCCAGAAATGGAAAACGGAGTAACAGCAATCCAAAGCCCAACATGCTCAAGCCTTGTAAACAATGAAGACCAAGAGAATAAAAGAGAAGGAACATGAACCCACACAAAATGGATCAGCCAAGACAGCTCAAAGATTTGTGGCATTTCTAAAAATGGCTTCTTTTAAAAGGAGACTTGGAAACCACCTTGTGCTGGCTGGAAAGAAGAGAATGTGATTTCACATACACGGTGGTTTCTACAGCAGAGCAATAATCTGCTACTACAAAATAATTGATTTAAGATCATTCTTTAGAAAAAACAAGGGCTTTTGACTTGTTAAATTGGTAACAGTGAAAAACCTGTTAAGGGTGAAAAGATTTACATCCTTGCGTTTGACATCTATCAATATGCAATACCTATGGAGAGTTCAAGAGGTAAGCCTCGATCTCCAGACGCAGAGGTGGGCAGAAGGATGGAAGGAGTTAACTGAGTGATGAGGTACGGTGGAATTCTGTAAATAAATAAAGCTGTTACGCAAAGCTTCCCAAATCTGTTAAACCTGCTGGATTCTCAAACATCAACATAACTAACGACAACCGCTGTGCTCCAACAGTTAAGACATCAACAGCCACACAGCCCTTATGCAATGCAGAACATGCCAGTGTTCAACATCCCTCAGCTACTGCTTAGGAGCTACAGGAGAAAGACCCCCTCCACATTAAAAGGGTGAGAGGTTCCTATTAACATTCTCTTTTCTTTTTTGGTATAGTGCAATGGCATGCTAAGGGCCCAGCTGAGCCATCTTGAACCAAGCAAAACTTTGATCATCTTCCCTGTCAATCTGTCTATATGAGGACAATAAATTGTAATTTCAAGGGTTTGTTTAAAATCAGAACAAAATGCAGAATATGTTTTCCCCCACTTGATACCGGGGGGAACCAGGGGCTGTACATAAGAAGTCTAAGTCAATTGTTTAGGGAAGGAATAACTGAGAATCTGGCACATCTACTTGTTTCCAAAAAGCTCTATTGACATTCAGTAGACTTCCTGACCTCTGTTTTCTATGGATGTTTTCTATCCGGGCATACCCATTTTATGCTAAAAAAGGTGACTCTTCAAGGTACCTATAGCATATCCACTAGCAAGACACAAGAAAAAAACCCTGACTTTTTTCAGGACATTTACATTGCAGCCTTTCAAAAACTAGACATCAAAATCCACCCACGTACATGTAACAAAGCAGACGACACCTCCTGTGTAACAGATGTGGGATCTGAACTGCACTTTCTGTAACGTTGCCTTATACTAACCTACTAGTTTAGGATCATTCACTCTGAAATCTTACGCGGCAAGATTTTCTCTGTCTTTCCGATCACATGAAATTAAGCTACCTAAACGTAACACACGATGCCAAGAAAAGTATTACAAATGACTGCCGACTGCGAAATATTCAGGCACCTACCACTCAGGTTCCAATGCAGATACGTTTCCTTTTCACACGTGTCATTCCTTTGGCTAAAAGGTATCAATTATCACAAGAGGTACAAACATTAACTCACTCTCCCTTCCCTCCCCAATAAATATTTAAAGGAAATTTCAGAACCAATTTGTCCCACCCAGCAGTATGAAAGCACAGAATAAGGAGCATCTGGAGAGGCTTCAGAGTAGGACTGGTCTTCTAGCTGAAGAGTGGTTTAATTCCCGGCATGGGCCTAAGGAGAGTTTCTGTACCGACTGACACTAGGCACAGCTCTCTGGGGATGTCCAGTAAGCACCCAGGCTGCCTAGCAAGTTCCTTGAGAGGGCATTTCAGCTGCTGATTTAAGACTCCACCTCTCTCCCTGGCTCAGGAAGAAAGCCTAGGCACCCAAGTTACATGCTTCAGGTTAGCCCGTGTGAACACCCTCATACACACACACACGCACAACTGCACACTCCCATGAAGCAAAGTTCAAAGGCTGCAACATGAAAAGCGGCCGTGCTGGTAATGACAAAGTGAGCAGTTGTCTAATGGTGTTGCAACACATTTGAAGTGAACTGAAAACTGGTCAGCCGTCCCTGTCATGCGCTCATGCTGTCGGTGTTAGAAATACCATCGCTCTGGGCTAGGGTGACTGCTTCCAGACCTAGCCTCGAATGAAGGAAGACCTCCTTACCACGCTGTATTCACCATGCTGGGCTGAATGATAAAGTTAGTCTACCTCTACGCTGAAGTGGAGCTATTCCCATGGAACCTGCCTGAGGAACAAAAGCAGAAAGTCCTATTTGAGAGGTTAAGTCATGAGATGCTATTGAGAGAACAACAACAAAGCACTTTGGGAAAGGCTGGGTATGAGGGAGACAAAGGCCCGGGCTCAGAGCACACGCCGTCCAGTAACTGTGGCAACAGCACTAAGTTTAGGTGCTCAGCATCTGAAAAGTGACAAAAGTGGCATCTCTGCTCTCCCTCAGTGCGTGTATTGGAGTCTCACATGCTCTAAGTGACACTATCCCACCCCACCCATTTGTATGCCAGTTATGCAGTTGTAAATAACTGAAGTACTGACTGGCTCCCGTATCAAAACAGTGACCCAGGCTGCCGTAGTTCCAGCATTCAATCATTTAGCTTTCCAGTGTCAAGGACAGCAGAGCTTTGCTATTTAGAGAAAGCTGCGTTGTACCTGTAAACATAAGGCTTTTTTTCCTGAGAGCTCCCGACACCATTTTCAGACTTCCCAGTATGCGCTTCTTAGTCACTTTTCAGAGCAGAATTACATTTCAATCTTTTGTCTTTCAAGAAAACTCTCTGTTGCTTTGGCACGTAACAGTACAGCAAAACACCACCAGGAGATGAAGAATCTGGGCAAGCTGCCCAACCATTAATCCGCTCATGCCCTCCTGGACTACAAACGCTACCGCAAGGACAACTCCACGTACTCTGAAGTCCAGTGCTTGCAGGAGGATGTTGGTTATTGGTAAGGTTTTTAGGGTTTGGAGTCCAATTACAGCCTCATACTTTCTCCACTTTAGACTCAAACTCGTGTCAACTCAGCTAACAGAGAGAAATAAGCAGCATTAGTACTGGATATGAACCTCAGCTTTACTATAGCAGCACATTTTAGCCTTCTTTTCACTGGCTCATTTTCTTAGCCAGTTCTTGAGGATGAAAATGTTGCTGTTCTTTGGTAGATACAGAAATCTGTCAGAAGAGTTCACCTGTCCTAACACTGACACATGAACAAATGGAAACATTCTCAGCCTCTTTTAAGCTCTGACCTGACCCACTGCACGTACCAAAAAGGTGATGTATCTTTGTAGCATCGTTTTCCTTTGCCTCCCTCAGTAGGACATTATTCTCTCATCCTCTCAATCCCCGCACACACACACACACACACACACACACACACACACATTGAGCCAAACCAACGCTGAGTGTGTATGGGCGAGAGTCTATGGAACAATGTTCATTAATATACCAGTATGAAATTCTCAGGTTGTTTCTCTCAAAGAATATAAAGTTTAACACATTCTGTACATATTGTTGGTTTCTTAGTTATCAAGTAAACAAGAGTAACGAACTGTCCATAAAGCGTTGACTCATTTTAAACACAGCCCCTTGTTTGATCTTGCTGAAAGTCCTCTTCCAGTCAGAAACACTCAAGCAATGTACTGCAAGTGGGCATACGGTCTAGGACAGCAGAGGGAGGAAGAAAGAGGCACTTTTGATCGGCTGGTATTCTCGGACTTCCCTTTTTCCTGCGGAGGTTTATGTTCCTGACACTAGATGGTAGTGTTAGCACAGAAAACCGCTGTGGTTAGGCACTTGGCAACAAGGCTCCAAGGCAGTGCCTGCTCTCTGCTATGTCATCAGAATTGGTTTCTGCCGCACTTCCAGGATATCTGGGCGAGGGAGAGAAACAAAGAGATAGAGCAAACTTAGGAGGCTCCTGAAAGTAGCCACAGTAGCAGAAAGCATAAAGAACAGGAGGTGCAGTTGTGGACTGCAGCACAGTCCCCCTGTTATGCCACTAAAGATATTTTAAGCACAATGAGTATGTGACTTCACCTTTTAAATTCCAATTTATTTCCTCTCCAGCTGCATCCCAGCTGAGAGATGGTAAGCTGATAATATATCCCATCACGTAGAGATGACAGCTGATCTACTACATATCAATTATTAAGGGATGAAGCAACGCGTGTCAGACAGAGTGGCACAGGCTTCCACAGAAACAATTGGAGTGCCAAGGGTTTTCCCTTTCTTGAAGGGAGAAATGCACCATTCCCAAGACCCTTAAAGATACTTCTGGCTCTGAAGATGTGGGTAGAAGTAATTCAGCTGTTTCACCCGTCCTGAAGCCTACATTTCTGCACCCAAAAAGCTGCAACAAAATCCACTCGATTTGCTGGCTCCTCAGCTCCACACTGCCCAAATGTGACAGAATATGAACCTGTAAAATATCTGTCATCATAAGTTGCCTTTCCAAATGTGGACAGTAAAATCAGCATGCTGGCACAGCAGTATGTAGAAATATCTGGAAACTGGGTTGCTACGTCCTTTTCAAGGCCATACAGAGACTAAAGAACATGGGAAAAGGGAGCACACGCTTAATTAAGAGGTTGACCACACACTGCTGCACAAAGGATGATGCGAGTAAAAACTGATCCCCAGCTCCAGAGGGCTCTAGCCACACTTGTAAAGAATGAAATACAGCAAAGCGAGTCCAGACAAGAACCACAAAGATGATTAAGGGATTGGAGCACCTGGACATACAAGGAGAGGCTGAGAGAACTGGGATTATCTAGCATGGCTCAGAGTGAAGGAAGTCTTATCAGTACGTATAAATTCCAAACATTTTAAAACATACTTTGATCACTATCACTGGGATTTTAATCTCTTGGCACAGGCTTCCTAAACTACCCACGGGAGGTAAGCATTTTTCCCACTTCACCCTGCCCCATGCGAAATGCTCCCACTTGCTGGAAAGCTGCCACTGGCACAAATGCATTAATTACAAAAAGGCACTGGAAACGGGCTCTACCTGGAGTGCCAAACTAAAGCAAATACGGGTAGTGAAAACCTGCAGATTAAAATTCTGCCTTACAGCCCAGACATTTCACCTCCTATTTCTGTGCATCTTAATATATATACAATGACTCGTGCAACTGAACGTTAAGTCTCAGAAAGGATGTTCAAGCTCAAAGCAAATATTTGCGCATGGAGGCATTTATGCCACCCACTTGAGCAAGTATTAAATGTCAGC
>NW_010428266.1:0-36656 GCF_000710305.1 Buceros rhinoceros silvestris | reverse complement strand
GTATTAAATGGTAGCAGGAACAACACATCTTCTGTGAACTCCAAAATGCCTCTGGTGAGAGAGTGAGCTTGGTAACTCCAGTTAACTAGCAGTAAGATTATCAACACAATTATCATAAGGAGTAATTAAGTATTTTGCTGAAACACTGTTCAAAATCCACCCTTAATTACAGAGGACAAATTTTTACTGGATTCTGTAATTTCTTCTAAATTGAAGACAATCCCTACATACAGCGGAAGAACAAATGTTGAAACACCTCTTTGCTATATATAATTTTCACCTCTACCTTACCGGCTACAAGAATTCCCTTTTCTGTAGAGTAAGAGTCAGACTACTTTTGTAACAGGCTCCGAGCCTGCAAACAAGGACAAGGCTGCCGCTATTACTATGACATTAGCATTGTACAACTGATGACATTAACACCCATACTATCTTCTCATCTCTTTTAGCAGCAGATTAAGCTGTTAAGCAACTCCTTTTCTTTCAGCTGCCTTTCAGGAACAGCCTGGAAACAACCACTGTGTAATGGACAGGGTTTGTTTCCAGGTGTGTTCTCTTTTAGACTCAGACAAGAAAAAGCAGGCACTGATCAAAAGCCCACAGTCCAGACAAACCTCTTCAGCAGTCATCCATCTGCTGGATGGGAAGAGAAGAAAAAAAAAAAAAGATTTTAGAGGAAGCAGCAGTTCTAAAGATCTTCCAAAGTTAGACACAGGATGTTACATTGCCCTGGGATCGTAACTTTATTCCAGAGGATGCCACTTTATTCTGGTCTAGATTTCAGAGTTCAGCAATAGTCCCACCTGAAATACTGATGTAACTTTCTTTCTGCCTGAGATGGTCAATGTGTGTCTTCAGAAGCAGACGCTAGTAAAGGCTACATGAAAAAAATTGCCACTACATTTGGACAGAGGAGAGAGCCCTTAACCACTGCTGCTTGCCAGTTTTCAGAAGTATCTCAAGAATCCCATGGGCACCTTCATACTGCAGGCTGTATCCCTGAAAGGCTAGCAGCTTTGCTGATGGATAGAGTTCAAACAGACCAGTTGTCTTCTCTAGTCCATCTGTATTTGCAGGCAGACAAGAGTTCTCTGGATGAAAATAAAAAAATTCATTACTGCTGCAGATTGTCAAACCCAACTTAGTGTGCTATCCTAGCCCAGCTGAGCTGGCCAACACCGATGGAGAAATTGGCATAGCTAGATCAATGACACGGGGGACTCTGACTATACGTGATATGACAGCCAAGCATCATTATGTCTAGTTAAAGGCACTGGGCACCTGACAGATTTACAAGTATCAGTGTGAGCACTCTGATCAGTCCAAGCAACTTCAGTGCAAACCAAATCAAAAATTGGCAAAGCAGGTTACTCCGAACTCCGGAGCTGCCTTTCTGTAACCCTCCCAGTCACAGGTCTCTGCTACAACTACTACTGTCTGTGGACGGGCTGACAATGAGTTGCCATACACTTACAAGATGGATGAACTTTGTAGTTCAGTATTAAGGCAACTAGTGTTCTTCTGGACATTTGTTAGTACAAACTACCACCTTGTTTGAACCGTAACCAATCAAAACTGCCCTAAAGCCAGAGAACAGCTTGACACCGCTCCACTTGTTCCTACTGATTTGCCGCTACGGTCAGCAAATGAGGTGTGAGAAGTCACGTTGCCTTACAGAGAAATACTTCTTCCTCTGTCTTAATAGTAGAATCCTCCAACACAGAAAGCTGATTGTAAATCAAAGGACTCTGTTTATGCAAAATACACGTTAAAATTCACCTGTTAAGATTCGATGCAATGGCAAAGTGATGTAAGTTAAGTGTGCATAGAGTAGAAAGTTTTCATCTGTTCTGTTCAGCTTCAGCCATGAGCCCACCAGAGAGCGTCCTGTTCCAGACAAGGACCGAGACCTCAGATTTGTTGCATTATGCAGATCTGTAAAGGTAGAAGACAGCAAGTTTAAAGTGATTGTACTGACTGTGTTTCATTGGAACATTTCTCAAAGTCAAAAAAAAAAAAAAAGAAAAGCCTACTATTCACTGTCTAGAGATAAGTCACATGCAGGACACTATTTTTATTTTTTTAAAATCAGTCAGATTTTGCCTAGCACAGAATTCACCATTTACACGGAAGCAAATGAATGATATCAGCAGCTAATAGCAGTAGTAAACAACCACCTGCTCACAGCCAGGAGGGGGAATGAAGCCTTTGCTACCAGACTGCACAAGAAGAATCCTAACCCAGCCTTACCTCATATATAAAATAAAAGAATATCCCTAAAATTAAGGAGTTACTAATGCAGAATTTCACAAGTATAACAGAAGAAAAATTGTTTCTTATGAGAACAATTGACATCTACCAGACAGGGGGAGAGTCAGCATTAATACACCAGTTCACTGCAGAACTCCACGCATTCCCAAAGCCAAACCTGGGACCCTTCAGCAGTGCCATTCTCATAATCAGTTTAGATGTCCACAAGTAACTTTTAAAACAAAAGGATACCAAGTCTGCTGTAAGCTAGAAGCATTTTTTTATAGCCGCAGGTACCTCCCACAGCCAGGAATGCATATGCTGCATTTTTTGAGTGTTTCTAAACTTTCCCTCCATTCCCTTATAAAACTAACCCCTATACCACAGCGCTGAAAGCAGATGTTGAAGAGAACACAATTCTGATCCAGAACAATCCAAACTCTGGGAATCATTTGTTTAAAAGTGGGTCCTGATCCACACAAAGAGGCCCTAGCAAAGGAAAAATACGTGGTGGCAGCTACTGTAGCAAGATGCATAACAATGTGGGAGGGGAAAAAAAAAATCTATACCTTGTTTTCCCTCCTTTCCCATGAATATATATAGCTAACCAGTCTATCCTCTCTCCCCGCGCATTATCATTATGCCAAGAACACTGTGGTCAGCAGGTCAGCAGGACCTGACTCCAATAGTTAGAGTAACTGCAATTCTTTTGCTGGGTCGTGCTTGCGCACAGCAAAAGCAAGTGAAGTGGGTCCTCATGGGCCACAACAGATCTGCCTGCACTTGGCCAAACAGAAGACACTGCTGATCTTTAGACAAGTGAGTTATTCTCCAGCCATGAAGCCAAGATGCCCCAGAATATCTCTGCTTCTACAAAACCCCACCTCTGGGTGAACTGAAAGCTTTCCCACTCCGAAACAAGATTCACCACTGCAGCTCCTGAGCAAACACTGGTAGGACACTCAGGTTTCTGAAATTGTAAAGAAATCTCCTTTAGTTACTTCTGCTTGTAGAAATCTCATCTCCGAATAAATTGAACCTTCCCAGCACAAGCTGTTAAAATATTCCTCTATTCATTTTTAGGACCAGTAACATAGTAAGGTCAAAACAATTACAACTAAGTGAAACCACACTACTCAGTAGCTTTTATGCATGCTATAAAACGTCTGGAAAACCTGGAATTTGTTTACTTCCATAAATATATTAGAAGGAAAAGAAAATTAAGATAGTAAGAATGTTCATCATTTTGATTAAGTACACTAGGATCAGATCTTGCAAAACAATACTGAGCCAACACTACCATCGCCTATATGGGCTGCCAGATTAATGCCTTGAACTCCATCTGATCCTGCGCAACCTCCGTTAGGAAAATATCCAAAACAGGACTCATCTGGGAAAGCGGCTTTTCTCCCTGCACTACACAGTGATTGACCCAAGCCCTACCCTTTGCCTAGTAACACATGCTAAAAAAACACACCTCGTATGAACTAACAGACATTTTGACTAAGCAAATTATGGAAAAAGCAATGAGGAAAGGTTTCTATTGATGGAACACTGGATTAGTCACAACCAGTTTTAAGTTGCAAAGAATTTGAATTAGACATTTTCACTTAAGCTTGTTTTTTAATGAGCAATTCTTCATTAGCTAAGCTGGTCCATTACTGCTGATGGGTAATACCTTTGCTACTACAAACAGACCTTGCATCTGGAAATTACCTTTTATGTTTATCTCTTAGCATGCTAACATAGATTTTTTGGCTTTTCTACTGAATTGTTTCCGAACATCTGAAAAGCCATTTGGACTTCGACATAACAAAACTGTGATATAACTGGATTTATACGCTATATTCCGAACCAGACTCAATTTTTTATCTTGCTGGTTGTTCCATACTGAGTAACTAGAATTCAAAGGAAGAGTTCCACAAGGTGTTAAAGCGTTACGTAAACAAATCCATTAGGTTTTCTTTTTAGAGAGTCAGAGCCGATCCAAAGCCAGTCGAAGTAAATGCCTTTTCACCAACTCTAACCAGCTCTGCATCAAATCAGGGAATTCAGAGAACTTGTTTACGAGAGCCTGCCCTACTCCACTACGCGTTGTGCTATGTGGGAGAGTGCCACCTGAGAGCATGGGAGCTGGGAAAGGGGAAGGATCCTTCCTGCCCAAGTCTCTCTCACATGTCTATACAAAAGGGGTAGACAAGTTTTAAACATATGCAGGATCTGTTGATCTCCAGCCTTCAAAAAGATGTGAATAACCCCATTTTCAGAGTGGCACCGGTTCTGGACTTCATGTGGAGGTAGGTTTTTCACCTAGCAAACATTTTGGAAAATTCAGCACCAGGTTCCCTTCCCATAGCTCTGTGCCCTCTCCAGACAAGTTTGTTTAGCTGAAATTACTTCTCACCTCCTCCACCATCATCTCTGAAGAACTCCTCACTATCATTTGCTGAGTGGGATTTTTTCATTTCAGCAATGCGATTTCGGGGCACTTTTCTCTTGAGGGATGGGGAGAAAAAGGATGGGCGATTGTTGCGTTCTGGCGTTGGTGGTGTGCTGAAAGAAGTGACCTGAAAGGGAAATAGAAGAAATGCTAGAGGAAGTTTTGTTTAAAAAGTTCTATGCTTCTAGTAAGAAACAGTCAGTCTCAAATACTGCATGAGGCAGTCACCTGTGTGAAAATCAAAATCATGACTGGCGTCTAGCTCTAAGTTTTATCAGCGTGGCCAGACAATGTCAACTGAACAGTCACCTCAGCTTCAAGATGCTCATCGAGATGAAAATATTTTGATATATCATCACCCTCAACTGTTACATGAATAAGGAAAAATCTGTCTCCTTAGCTGATCACTTTTAACAAGGATTTTTAGTCATAAAGGAATATTAGTAATTTAGACACCAAGAATGTCAATCTTATTTTTGTATATTAAAATTCAAAAGACTGTATTGTATTGGACACACTAAATTATGCATCTTCATTTCTTTAGCAAACACATGGTACGAATTTCCCGGCTTAGAAGGATGCCACATGGGACCACTGAGAAAGGTCACAGTGTCTCTGTGAAGCAGGGTCACAAGGCAAGTACTCAGCCCAAGACGCTGATGCAAAAGTGAAGTCAATGTGCAATTATATGCGTATCGTATTTCAATACAGGATGAAGAAAAACAAGTTGAGATGCCCCTGTACGTGTAGTGTAAGTAATGACAAATATCTTGAAGATATGTTGCCTAATCCCCGTTAACTTGGTAAAACACTTTGACGGAAAACAAAGTTCAGGACTGAGGACTGAATGAAGGCCAAGTCGGCATCTGTGGACTGATTCTATTGGTATTTTACTGCACTTACAGTAAAATTAAGCATATGCCTAAGTATGGTACTGCATCGAGATCCGTAATCTTTGCTTTAATATTATACAGGCTTCACATTGGCAGCATTCATGAGTGGCACAATCCCGTAACAGTACCATTTCCTGTGAGGCTTAGCAAGCAACCTATGTAATACACAAATTCCACATTTCTAGGTAAATCCTATCTTGTACAGAAACGGAATCTATTAGTTTTCATAGAAAACAGGCAGAATCATCGTTTTCCCTGGCATCAACATCACTCTTGTTTCAACAAAACACTCCTCCAAAGTATGAATCATCCAGTCATCTCTGTATTCAGCACTTGCTCAAGGGAAATTATGCTAAATATTCATCTGCGTATACTGAGTATGTTCAAAATACACATAGGCAAACCTAAGTTCAGAACTTTATGGGAGTTAAACCCAGCTTCAGCCCAACTACTAGCTTTAGAACAAAACGTGTCCATGTTAAATCAGTACTTCGGTCTGCTACTTACTCTCTCCTGCACTGGGGAGTCTGGATTTGAATCTTCTTCTGTCCCGTACGGTGAAGTGTCACCAGTAGAAACTCTACTCACTGCCATCTCCGCATGTCCTTTCCCTTGTGGCCCTTTCATTCGGACGAACTCCATGTTGTTGTATTTATAAAAGCCAAAAGACATTCTTTGAGCCATCTTAGCTGCAACGCTCACCTAAAATGCATCAAGACAGGAGTGAAAATCATATAACATCATCTCCATGTTTCAAATAATTATCATTCTCTGAAAACCGCTAAGAATAAGTCAAAACGACAGTGGATTAACGATCATTATCTTGATTCTTAAGAAGCATTTTAAGCCACAATCTCCAAAAGGGAAGCAATTTTACAGATACAAAAACAGATGCTCAGAGAAGAATCAACTCCTTCAGCTATCCAAAAGGCAGAGTCACCCAATGGCACGCTGAGGTAAACCAAAAGGTTTTTATGGAGATCCACACAACGTGGCACACCAGCGTATAAGCAGGCACGTGCACAACTCAACACAGCCTACGCAGGGACACTTGTTTGAGTCCAAGAAGCAACAGACACACACAAAAGATGCTTCAAAGTAGCAAAGTGCACTGCACAATCCTGGCACTACTTTGTGGCAAGTCAATTCAGACATCCGTGTGTCCACGCTGTCAAGGCCAAAGCAGAAAGAACCAGCCCCCATGCACAACTAACCTGCATCACATTGCCCACCGCAACAACCTGACAGCTTTTGAACCCTCTCTCAACAGACAGAAGGGCTCAACTTCCAGTTAACACAACTGAACTGAAAACTGAACTGAGAACTGAAAAAAGGAACAGACCAATACGAAAACAGTCAAGGCTTTGCCAAGTGAAATAAGTAGGACTTATGTACAAGTTTAAATGTTTTATCATGACTTTCAGCAGTTTATTGTCTGAAAGGGCCAAGATGCTCATCATGTAACACAACTCATATTGTACTAAGAATTAATACAGTCACAACCGAAATCAAGTATCCCTCAAAAGCACAGAGAGATTACTTCTGTTAAAACAATGGTCAAATTTCAAGTTTTGTCTTCGGCCATAATTAAGTATTTGAAGAGCTAACAATTTTATTTAATCTAACAAAGCAATATAAAGTAGTTGTGTGGGCAAACAGGACATTCCTAGGCTATGAGGTGACTTTACCACATCAAATCTTGTCTTTCCACTGCAAGGCTTTCTTCTTATGTTGTCTTTAGCGATTCTGCATTTCCACATATTTTAATAACCCACCTGATGATTGTGTTCCACCCTAAGATGACGGTGGAACAAAGAAACAATTCCAGTTTCACGTTCTCTTGAAAAACTGCTAGGAGAATATAACTACTCATATTTAAAACAGGGAGAAGGGCAATTATTCAAGGCTTCTCCTTCCAAGGGCAGGAACAAAGTGAAATTAAGTTTACTGTCACAGTAGCTATTGTGGGGATTTCTTTCGTTTGTTTTTGGTTTTTTAACTCTTTCAGGACTGTCTTCATAAGAAACTGTTTGAGAAGTTTATCAGCTCTTGCACTCTTGACTTCAGCAAGAAGTACTGAATTTGAACCTGAAAGTGCTGGCATTTCATGTTTCTGTAGGAAAGCAAAGAAAGCTTCTTTCTGTGGCAGGGAAACTATAGCAGTCTTTTGAAAACAGCCGTGAGTAGAAAATACACTAAAGAAAAACATGTTTTACATATAGCAAGGTAGTTATCAGAGTTTAAGATCTCGCTGCAAAACGTGCCTTCTCTGAAGTAACTAGAAATATCTACGGCCTTTCAAGAAAATGAAGGGGCTTCCAGGACTCTGCTCCTCAGATCCATTCCTGTGTCACGCTCCTGACTACTTATCAGCTTCACTCCTTTTGGCAAACATGAGAGTAATGCATCCTGATCTGAATCCTCTCAGCTGTCTGAGCCAAAAGCATTAGCTTTCAGGTAGCTTTCAAAGACAAAAAAGACAGATTATGATGCAGATGATCTAACAGGACAAAAAGCTAGCAGTCTCAGCAGCAAAAAAAACTGTGTTCAGAGCGTGAGTGTTGCAAAGGACGTTGTCTTTCAGAAGCACCTTACCCTGTTGTCATAGACCTTCTTGAGTGCTTCATAGCGGATGGACCCCTGAAAAATTACGCCTTGGAAGGTGTTGCTTTTGTCACTGGCCACCAGCTCCACACAGACCATTTCTCCTTCTCCCACAGTCATGTCACTGAAAACCTGTCAAAGATGCAAGATGAAACACTTCAAGGAAAACTGCAGCTGTTAAAAATTCAAATATATTCAGATTCCCATGATTCTCCTTAGGCCGAAGGCAGTTTCAACGCAAATGGCAGAAAGCAAGGGAGCTGTGCGCTCCACCCCAGCCTTTCAAAAAACCAGACAGTGCACACTGCAAATCATTTGTTGAGATAAGCAGTCCTCATATCAGCCTGTCTTGCTTTAAGCCTGTCTTGCATAAAGACAGACGACAAACTCCAGTTTTAAGCTCAGATTTAAAACATCAAAGAAAGAGGAAGGTCAAATAAATAAAATAAAAACTACTGGAAGATAACCCGCAATTAGCCAAGAACATCTGTTCAAAAGGAACAAGAAAACAGCCAATCAGGATATAAGACTAGAATAGGACAAAACTGCTGCAGCAACAAGGAACTCACCTCTTCAAAACTGTCAATCATGAAGAATATGTTGGGGTAGCTGATCTTTGACTCCTCTCCTTTGCTGTCCATGGGGTGTTTGCTAGGAGATGCAAACACTTGCTGAGAAAGACATGCAAAAAAACCCCATTTCCTCAGTTAAATGTGCTCAGGGGATGGACAAACTGAATACAAGGCAAGCAATACAAAAACATCACAGTCTAACACTGCTCAGTCAGAAAACATTTTCAGTTACACTAGAGATGCTGGGCCTCCTGCAGGCAAAGCCGACCTGGTTTCTGACTACAGCCTGTTTCGCAGTAACGACAACACTTGTGAAATCCTTGAGTTTTCACAGCCAAGTTATCAAATACTAGCTGCTCCAAGAAAACGTCCCCATGTGTACCTGACCCCTCCTCATCCCATCGTATGGTACAGCTAAGGTATTGTTTTCATTAACCAAGGAAAACCACCTTGAGCTTTCTTTAAGTTACTGCAATGTGCTGCAAATGCACACACAGCAAGAAAGTTACCATTGTTTGTACAGTTAATTTCATTGTTACTGCTTGCTTAGTACCATGAGTAATTATCATCACTCACTAATGGGAATAACGGCCCTCAGGAGGACAAGCACTTGATTTCTCATCCTCATCTTCTGGTCTGTTTCTTCCTCCATCCACTGTGCTTCCTCTTGCACGTTCCTCCCTCTGAACTCCTGAGCTCCTTTGATCACTTCATCCCTCAGAACAAGCTACGTTTAAATAGCTAAAGGCTTTAGATTTTATCATTCTAACAAGATTAACAAGCAGGTAAGGAGGGAGAAGTAGCAGCTTTCTTTGCTTCCAATTCTGTTTACAAACAAAGCTTTGAATTAAACAAACCTGTCAAATCTGAGCCCACTGTGAATGTTCTGAAAGCTCTGAATCTGTCCAGATTGTGAGGCTTGTGATACGCTTGCCACAAACCATTCAACACAAAACATGACTAAGGGAAGCATATTAGATATTCATGAGAGGGTTGTTTTTTCCTTATTTGTACTTACAAAACCTACATGCACATTTCAATAACAATTATTAAAATGAAATGTTTCTTTATAACAAGAAACAGCATTAGAAAGTAACAAGACTCCTCAAAGATGACACCTGCACCAACGCCTGAAATAAGGACATCTTTCAGGCATTCTTATTCTCATGCTAGCTAAAGGAAAAAAAAACCCAAACAAACCCCAAACCCATCTCGTCAGACACACCTGAGGAAAATACAGTTTGTAGAGAGCTTATTGTCCAGCCAGTGGAGAATCAATGTAGTCTGCAAAATAATTCAAGGGAAGTCACCCTTTTTTACACTGGTTTCCTGCTTTAGGTACTCTACTCGTATGAACACAGCAGCTTTGTCACAGGTCTGGAGCAGCACAGTGAGTCCTATGCCTGAGCAGGGCTTCTACCTGTTCAACATCTGGCTGCACACTGACAAGATAATATACACTGTCTAAAGCAAGAACCATGAGAGCAGTAATATCGATAAAACAATACTGGCTTTTCTTCATTTAAAACTAAGAGCCTCAATAGTGCACGTTCCAATGAAATGCCCTACCGCACACACGCTTTCTATAATATGTAGAATTGCCTTTTCTCTCTCCATACATCAACTTCACGACATTGAAATGTTACTAGTTATGTACTAGTAAGCTTTAACGTGTGCTGAGTTTCTCCCAGAAGAGAAGAGACAAAACTTTACAAGCAGTACCACAGTAGGAGCCTCCAGGAATGAGGAAGAGAAAACTTCCTCCTCATACTGAACCCTGCTCACATGCACTGAGAGTAGGTCTCTCATCCTCATTTAGCTAGTCTTCAAATCTACGTGTAATATTTACAGATCTTTTTCTCATCAGAATTTTGTGGAAGTTAACTCGAGGTGAAATTTGGCCTAGTAAACAGTGGAAAAAACATTGAGAAATAAAAGGCTTACATCAGTGCTGTGAAGTGGTGTCTCAACAGCACAAGAATTACGTGCCTCACTAATGCAAATTAGTTCTGTTTGTAGACAAAGCAACAATTTTTTTAAGATGTTAAAACAAAATTAAAGGATTAAAGAGCATTGGTTTATTTTAGTTAAAGCCATACAAGCAGCTGAATGAGCTAAAGGAGTGGAACTGCCTGTGAAAAACTGCCTACTAAAGGTAACAGGATTCTTTTAAAGAAGAATTTCTGCCAGCTAGGAGAAGTTGTTGCAAGACCTGCCGGAAACTGAGAGAAGTCTGGGGTTCCTTGCCCCTATTCCCTCCATGCTTATTATTCAGTCTTCTCCATTATGCTATACCCTGGATTAATTGTACGCTGCACACAAGCAAGTGATAAAAGCCTTTTGTGTGGAGATGGAAGGAACAAGCAGTTTAAGTGAGAAAACAAGAATCTCATATATCAATAAAAAGGTAAGACGGTAATCAGTAAATTGTCTACCATTTAATGGCCCTACATTACAGATTTACCCTGCAGGCTTCTCATAACTCAGGTCTGATACGATTTTGGGTTTACCTTCAAACTGGTTAACAATTGGGCATACTAACCCCCCCCACACATCCAGCAGACAGACAGAGAAATCTTGAAAACATGCAGAGTTCTTTACCATTTTTTGAGACAGGCTATAAAGGACATTTAGATCTCACTTTTAGATGACTGGCAGGAAATGTCACTAGACAAAGACTTGAGATGCTTCACAAGGATGCCTCTGTCAGAGCACAGCCTGGGAACCACTGCCCTGGTTTTGATACAGTTTTTAGGATTAGGTGATACTGGATGCCAACCTTTTATCAGCAGTAACAACAGGATAATCTCACCTGAGATTTCTTTTTGTGAATGTGAATATCTCCTCCATCGGAGCGTGTGCACACAGCACATGTTACCACATAATCCAGCTAAAACAGAGTATCAGACAGAGAAATAAAGGTTTCAAGTTAGAAAAACAAAACATTCGAGTGCATGAAGCAGAACACATCGTGTCTTAATTTTCTTGCCTGTCTGGCTAAAAAGAAAGATGTTTTGGTATTGCTGCTTTCTTTACTCTCTACTATAATGAAACTCCTACAATTTCCAAGCACGTGTTTGTTTATTAACCCCGTGACACTGAAATATTTTGAACAGATGCTTGTTGAGGTACCCAACCTATGGGTAAGAAAATTCTGTCAATATTGTTTAACACTAGCTTACTGCTCAGCTGGGGGAATGAGCATGACACACGCACATAAGCACATTTCAAGGTAGAAGTGGAAAAGATATCCTCCCTTCGAGAAGGGAAAAACAGAAACACTAATGAACACAAGTAACACATTTGAAACATCAGAATGCATGAACATAGCCTGCCAAACAACTTGAAAAAAATTGTGAGGAGCAAGAGTGACAGCTCTGGACAGCAACACCCAGCTGTAACAGCATCTCTGAATTTTGACTGTAGCAAACAGCTTCTGGTTTTATTCAGCATCTCTCTGCAGCGAAGTACTGCCATGAGACTTTGGGGAGGAAGGAGAGAAAATGAGAACAATTTCTTTTCCAGGATATGTGCAATGAGCCAGCAGTCTTTCATTCCAAGACCATAATCCACAAAACTTTTACAGGCTCCGAAATGACGATAGTAACTTCTGGCTTCCCTAAGTGCCAATGTAACATATGCAATAACTAAATACCCTACGAGTTAATTAAAAAAATCTGTGCTAACTTCACGTTTCCACCACCACCCAAACCAGTTTTATTAAAGTTCTGATGTCAACAGCAGAAAAATCCCAGTGCAATGTGTAACAACTTTACTGCATTTCCACTTAGCAGATCCCTCTCTTAGCTGCCCCAGTGCTGTGAACTCTAAAGGAAATGTCTCTTGTCTAACAGTCTTGTTCACTCTCAGGAACTATTAAACTTGACAAAGCCTTCCATTTTGCAGAAGTCTGTTACAGAGTATAAAATTCAGCCCAGCTTTATTGGATACATTTAAATTTTTTTGAGGAAAGCTATTAGGACTTTACTGAAAAATAGTCAGCATCTCAGCTTATGTTCATTTAGACTTTGAAAGGCTATGTTAAAGCCATATATTCTTTATAACGTTCAAATCCCCCAAGCCAGGGAGAAAAGGGGACAGATCAAATTCTACCCTAAAACCTCTCCAGCATAAATTGACCATGCAAATTAGATAAGCATCACTGTTACCTTCTGTAGGATGAGGTTCAAGTAGACGCTCTCTTCCCAGTCAATGTCGGGGTCTCCCAGGCCAGGAAGCTTCTTAGAATCTCTCCGGTAAACTTCAACTTCAACCTGCTAAGAAAAAGACCATACCACCTTGAAAAATACTACCGCAGGATACCTACACGCACACGTAAAACTGACACCAGAAGCTCTATGTTGTGTAGCTTCCTCCTGATGAGATCTTGTCGACCATGGAAGGTCAGCTCAAGTGCAAGGCTTTGCATGTAAGAAGTGAAGCTGAGGGAACAGGAGATGTGAAGGAGAACAGGCGAGAAAGGCAGGTCTGTGCAGGGGAATCTCAATTTTGGACACCAGTATAATTTATTTCTTACGATGGCTGTGTTTTAGCAAAAATGAGATAGATAAATAAAATTAGCCATTCGCACATGTATATACTTCTCTTAACACAATCCCTTGGAATCAAACATGTCACCAGACTCAATGATTAACACTGGCTAACTGGTAGCGTTGCTTGTTCCCAGGTGTGGCGGGAGACTCTGCAAAAACGGAGTCCACTAATTAATGCCTCACAGAAGACATTTTGGTAACTCCTAAATGTTTTACACTGACAGTATCAACTACATGTGAGATTTTCAGTGTACTAAAACCAAGCAAGTGAAAAATCCCAAATAATCCCAGAAAGTACAAACAACTCTACCAATGCTAACATACTGAAGCAACTGAGACAAATACTTGACTCGATGCAGTACACAGAGTTAAATGGTAGTCTGACACTCGGCAAAAAAAATCTGCAGCATGCATAACCTCTGAACTGGTTTGAAATACGAAACAGGGTGACCTGTGGCATACTTAACAGATGTCAAAGCCATGCTACCTTGATAGAATATCTGGAAAAAGCATTTGTTTTCTCTTTGTCAATTATTTTTTATTAACACAGTAACACTTTAACAGATGTTTAAGAAATATATGGAACATTGTGACCAGTTCACATCACTGCAAACAGGGCAATTCATGAATGGTTTTTTTTCTTTGGTAAGGGCAGAGAAAGAAGGGTAGATCTGATCTGTTAAAAGACAGATTGTCATAGAAGTCAGAATATGACAATGAAATCAAACTCACTAAGACTAAGCCCTATGGTAACTATTTATTTCAACTCCTCTGGAAAGGATAAAGCTACAAGACCAAAGTATTATGAAGAACAGTGAAACAGCATGATATTTCAGGACTGACACTATCATCAGTTATCATGAGAGCCGAATGCACTGTTTTCTATCATTCATTTTTCAACTTACAATTATCTTTAAAAATGCCCGTAGACTCATACATCATCGTTCCATTGTTTTGTTTTTATTTCTTCTAAAGCTCGTATTCATGAATTTTTCTATTGGCAACATAATCACAAAAACTAATGAGAGTTACTGTAAAAAAACCTAAGCTGTGAACAGCTGAGGGAAATAATTTAATTTAAATTCATCTCCAAAAAAACCAAAGGTGATATTTACACTTTCATGCCTAAAAGCACAGAAGCATCACATTCACAAGATTCCAGAAACCCTGTGAAACAAAAGCCACGCTCTTCTCTGAAGGAAAGACAGCAGCAAGAGGACTGGGTGAAGGCAGGACTGAGTAATTGGTCCAGCTCTAACACCAGGCTAATCCAGACCAAGTGCTCAGCAAACGCCACCCCACTCTCTTCTGCCTCCTTATCGATAGAGCCTTTATTTTAATCGAGAAAGAGTTTAATCTCCTCTTAATGATAAAGTTTAAACTTCCCTTTGCAGAAGTCAGCCACTGTTTTTTTTCTGCTAATGATATTTAGCGACACACTGAGCTACTACTCCCCGGCCATTACAAAGCCATTGCACACCACCACTTTCATGGAACACTCCCCCAGCCCGGTCACAGATAATGACAGAAGAAAGGGCCTTTCTTTAATCACTTTTTCCCTATGCGTTAATTTAGAGTAGGATTCCTGGGTGGTACAACCTGTGGATTAGGTCACGGTGGATCACCATGACTCACTGCCACTGCTGTTCCCCGAGCCAAGTGCTTAAGCCATGCTGTATTCCAAAGGAAATTAATTTAAGGAGTTCAAGGAATTCTGGTTTTTTGCCAGGCAATAAATTGTCCAGGGTATGGATCTCAGCAAGTGAGAACCGGGCAGGTCAGGGGAGACCTTTTCCCACAGAGAAAGGAGACAGCAGCAGCCAGAGTGACAGAGGATCACAAATCAGAGCCTCACAAATTTCAAGCTAATTTAATATACTGGTGATGGGAAAGGGAAGGATTATATTGATTTCTGCATCTAAAAAACAAACAAAAAAAAAATCAATAAGCTCCATGACCCTGATTTAATGCAGGTCATTCTGCCCTGGTCTGAACATTTTTTACCAAACAGGTATTTTTACCAGGTCTGAGATTAGCAGATATTAGGACGTAGATTCAGTCTGAGCCGAAGCTACCCAGTAGAGGGTTTGTGTGCAGTGATTCCTGTTCATCTTGCTCTTGGAGAGGGGGTGAAGATAATTCACAAAACAAAGGAAACATGGAAAACAAGACTGCTGCCTGAAACCCAGCAGCAATACAGATCAGAGTGACAAATGCTGAAATCCTTACACTGTCTCTGGCTTTAGCTCCTCCTCCAGATCATAAGAGCAAGACTGGCTGCACAGAGACTGACCTGCCAAAAATCTGGCAAAACACATTTGAACTTTCCTTACAGTGTGCAGCTGCTGTAACAACAGCATTTGGCTCTCTGGGCAAAAACTCCCCACCCACCAGACCACCGAGACGCAGGTCACTCCTTGTTTCCTTGCTTATGCACTAGAACACAGCAACAATGTGATGCAATTCAGAGGAAAAATAGAGTATCCCAGGAGCTGGTAGGACTCTTTGAAGAAAGAAATATTTCTATTGCAGAAATAGGGCATTTCCTCAGAACAAGAAATCACCACAAATAGCACAGAGGCAATTAATCTCCAAAGACTTTGTCCTGGTATATTTAACAAGCTAGAAGAAGTGGCAATAACAGAGACCTGTATAAGAAGTAGTGTTTTCGTGTTTTATAACAGGCTACTCACTGAAGAGTATGCACTCAGTAAGACAACATGAACTGATATGACCAAGTCACCCATGAAAATCCATCTGCTCACTCATCCGCTCGGCATCGACGGACCCGTCTCTGTTAAAATGGAAGAAAATCAAAGCACTCTGGTATTTTCTGGAGTATGCAGAGAAGCCCTATGGAAAGGGTGCATCCCCAGTCCTGTCACATAGAGAAGCTGCAGAAGGGACAATGATATTGACAACAGACTACATTACAAACCTTTCCTAGAATATTTATATCTAATATAATATTTAAAAGGGGACAATTGCATTTAACAATGTGACAATTGACTAAAGTGAAAAAGAAAGATTCTGTCAGATGTCATACAGAGCTTTCTTATGATTATGGCTACTGTAATTTTCACAGGCATAACTGTAGAGGACAACAAAAAGAAAGCCCTCCAAAACAAAGTTCCCATTTCCTTCTCCCATATCCTGTTAATTATTCAGAAGGTGCACCTGATCCTCCCGGAACGCACTCTGAAGCCCACATACGGCCAGCATAATGCCCAGTTGCCATAGCAACTTGTCACCCGCCTTAGCTGTAAAAGCTGAAACAAAGCCTACTGCAATAAAGTGACTATAAATTGTTTCGTGTAAGAGGCAAAGTTTGACCTTGGACAAGTCCATCCATTTTCTAAATATTTGTTTTAATATTAATTACTTGGAATTCTCTCCCCACAACCACTTTGTATAATCAAAAGCCAAACCAACAGAAAGAGCAGTAAACGATCTAAAAAACTGACTGTAATTTCTAGCGTTTCTGGATAAATCTTAAGAGCAAGAAGATATCTCAGACCCCAGTATCTTGCTGAGGTTCCTTCAAAGGTCCAAATGGGACAAGTTGTGTGCCCCACAGCAGCTGTTCATCTTCTTCCATGATGCAGTTACCCAGGAGAGTCTATTCATAGCTTTGGACTTCCTCTTCCATCTATTGGCATGAGAAATGCTGGGCAACTGTCACTTCTGCTACTCATTTATGATCCACAGGCAAGAAACTGCAGCTCAGATCATCCTGACTAATGGCAGCATGCAGCTACCAGCAAAGTGCTTTTTAAATTGCAGTGTAAACAAACAATTCACTGTTTTGTCAGACTTACCTGTAAATGGGAGACCCATTCAAGTCAAAATCATCCAGACTCAGTTGCAAAAATAGCTGCAATATTTCCTATCCTGAAAGAGCCGTGTTAGTTTAAATAAACAGCTGAACTTGTTACAAAACATCTTCTCCTTTCCTGTACTCCCTCACATCTCTTGCAGGTGCTTAGGACTTCACAACAGCGGCAATGATCTCACGTGGATGTGGGATTACCAGGCAGATGTCATCTTTGAGCAAACTGGCTATATGCATAAAAAGCTGTAGAGTTACTGACGTAATGGCGCATATAATGTGGAAAAAATACAACATCTAGTTTAAGACAATGGGAGTCACACAATGGAGTTCCTTCCTACTCCCACCCATCTTTCAAATGCATCAGCCAATTTCAAACTTGACAGAGGTCTCATGGACTGTATCATCATGACAACTGGCCATCAGACACCTCCGTGTTTCTACCACTTCTGAAGAAGGGCCAGGGAAGCTCTGTCTTTTTCAGATGCCATTTGCAATGAACCACCCACAGCACAGGCTACCTTCTGCCTTGTTAGCAACCAAAAAGACAGAAAAGGACTACACAGGTTAAGAGGCATGGAACATTGCTGGAGGGTCACCGGGGACCGAGTGAGGAGATAAACCGTACTTTTGGAAGTGCCCATGGAATATTGCAGGAATGGAGTCACAGCAGACAAGAAAAGCAAGATTAGTCAAAGGGGATTTTTAGAAGGGATCAGACATACCCACAGGCCTGGCTATATTATTCTGCAACTCCGTTTACTTTACCCTCGGTATTTAATGGGAATTAAATCCTCCCACTGAACTGAATGGCAAAATTCTCAGCAACTTCACAGGACCTGGGATTTCATCTCAAGATTTTTCAAGTTTTTGTCACTTACGCACACATACCATAAGGTAAATCTGACATCGGTGTATCTACAATAGTCTAGATTGAAATGTTTAAAAACCAGGTAACTATGATCAGACGTTGTAGAGGAATAATTACGTATAACTTCCATTCCTGTGAAGATTCACCACACCGGACCTTTTCTTTTGGACCAAAGTAATTTGCTGGATTCATAAACCTATTTGCAGTCCTATCACTAAAAGCCACAGACCTTGTAAGGTTTTTTAGTTGTCATGTACAAAATAGATAAAGCAATGATAATTATTACAAATAAGTTCTGGGAAAGCTAAAAAGAAAAACGTGATTGTATAAAACATTTCTATTTGGTACAAAAATGAAAAGAAAAAAAAGTGCATTATTAAAACTTAATTTATATTTTATTGACACTGCTTGCAATTAGGAAACTGGACAGATACTTTGGGAAAGGCAGCCCTTGCAAGGAGAATCATTAGCATGATCTGCCCTATTATTTTTTCATTCCTGAGGCTTGATACTAGTTAAGGAGGTTAAAACAGGCAGTGATTTCACCATATTTGATAAGGTTCAGCATGGTTCCCAATCACTTGAGTTTAGCTTTTATCAGGCAAAGAGCCAGAGCTATGCTTTCTTTCCATAGTTAATCTGGAATTTCAAAGAGAACAATGTGACCAGGCTGACTGCTCTTCCCTCTAACAATTAAGCAGGACTTAAATCCTTAAGGGACTAAGATGATTATAAACTGAATACCTTGGAACTTTTTACTGTGCTAACCAAGAGCTTTAAGAGAGAAAGCCTCACACACCTGTGACGGAGAGCAAAGCTTTGTTCCTTGAACAAAGCTCTGAGCAAGAGATGCTAAATTCGAGTCTGGCACCACTTCATTACACAACCTTCTTCTACCCTCCACAGACTAATGTGCCGCAACGCTGAAAGCTTCAGGCTGGGGATAACGGAGGTAACTGGACCCACAGAGCAGCTGACTCATCACATGTTCACCAAACAAGCACAGTTGCAGTCTAAGCTTGAAAACAGTAAAGTCAACTCACAAGCAGCCTTTATTCCCTCCTATTTCTTTTTCTTTTGATATTCAGTTCTGCAAAACTATTCCCACTGCTCACATGGATTTCAGTGCTGCTGTAATTCCTTACAACCTGACATTTATTGATCTGGTTACAGATGACAGCTAATGACATAAGACTGCCCTAAAGTCCACATTTTAGTTTACCTTAGAGTGAGAAGTGCTCTCATTTGTAAAGTCCAGCTGCTGAAATTCAAGGTTAATTACACGTTACTACGTTAAAAAACCAAAAAACAAACAAAAACCAAACCAAAACAACACTGCTCTGAAAGGTATGACAGAGACAGCAACATAAGATTTTTAAAACTTGCATTTCTGCTGAATGCTGAGTTCAGGTTGTCAAATCTTCCAGCCAGACAGATGGTGGCAGTGAATTAAGAGATTCAGCTCCGAAAATCCTGTAATTTTCAGTGGGAGTCACGTGCCTAAAGTGATTTAGTTTTGGAAACTAACTGGTCTCCCACCACAGCCAATATTTCTTGTGTTGCAGGCCCAGATGCACATAAAAGTGTAAACCATGGCTCCAGTTCAGTTCTATTTCTGAAGCTGCAGCCACAACATCAGTAGCTTAAGCTTTTTTGAAACTTAACAGCCTGAATGACTACCCCATGCATTTGGCAGCAGCTCCACTTCTCCACATTTATATGACACTGAAGAAAACAGGACCTACTCCAAAATCCAGGCAAGCTCAGAACATACGTCAACAGTCTTACATTTATCTACACTTGTCTTTTTTATTGCTTTGCCCTATAAATTACAGCACCCTTTCCAAGTGACAAAGAGTGATGCAAGGCTGAAGGGGTTAATACAACCTAGCTCTGTTGGTCTATCAATGAGGTTTTACCTTAGTTTCCCTACTTGGCAGTTGTCAACACCATACTAGCGCCTTCTGTAGTCCCCAGAGAAAGTAAAGCTTCTCTCTACAGAAAGATAAGAAGTTCGTAGCTGTAACAAAGTGTAATCCTCTATAAACACATTTTGCAATGGAAAGAGACACGAGATATTAAATCTTGATCTAATATCACTTTAAAATCAGAATCTCAAGTCCAACCACTTCAACCTTTTAAAGGTGTAGTTTTGGTAATGAACAGAACCTTTGTAAGTGAGCATCCATTTCCAGCAGGGCACATCAGCTGGTATGTGAAGCAGCAGCAAAGGGGGTTTTTGAGTCTTGACTTAAACAGTGCATAAAGAGTGACAAGCTGAAGGGATTGCACCTTAAAAAAACCTTCTAAATCCCTCAACCTTGATAAGAGCTATGCTCCGCAGTGCCCTGCCTGCACAGATCCTGGCAGATGTTGCCTGTGGTTTTGCTTAAAGACACTGAGAGAAGAAATATCTTCAAAACTTGGGAAGAAAAACTGCAAGAGTGTTATTGTGACATGCCAAGTAAACACAGAGCTGAATGCACTTCTCTGAGATCCAAGATTCTGTGTAATGGATATAGCCCAGATTTTGACATGGCAGTTCTGCTTTGGCATAGAGTACATTAATTACTGTTTCACCTATATGTGAGCAATTTAGAAATTGGTGGGGTAGAAGAAAGAAGCAAACGGAAAGTTGCTTAGACCAGAGGGTCGACAAAGTAGATCATTTAAAAGGCCTTTAAGAACAAAATTTATGATGGCAGAGTAGTTTACCACCATCATTATCAAACTCTGAGATTTATTATTTCAAGCTGTTGTGACTAAGCTGCATCCAAAGCCCTTCTCATTCAGCCTTAAAATTGAACAGAACCTCTAATCTTGATGCTATCAGATTCTTTCGGCTTATCCTTTATTACACTTCAACTTAAAATTAAATGTTATTGCTGAAACTCTTCAGCTCCAGTAAGCACAGGAAAAAAACCACAACCCAGGAGCAGGAGTAACTTTTAATCACACAGGAGAGCCATGAAAACCCAAAAACTATTTGATAAATGGACACTTGTTTCTCACTGACATGAATCATCACACCGTAGCATGTAAATGATGTGAACACACCATGTGAACTCGTCATTTCAGAAAACAAACATCACCATTGTCAGCATTCAGAACAGCCACTCCCCACTCAATTCATTTTTGTTGTTAACAATCTACAGAAGCTTACTGTGCTCAAAGCTATGCAGATCCTATTTTCATGAATATAAACTAATGTTCTCAGATGTTACAGGACAACGATTCACCTCACATGTCTCTGCCAGCATTCTTCAGTCGAAGCGCACAAATGCCAAGCAAACCCAGAGCACGGATTTAGTGTCTATGGAAGACCAACGAACTGGCTTCGCTGCATACCCAAGCTACAGAGACCCACTTCTACGGTTACCTAATAGTCAGCTTCTGCCTGGCCTGTGGAGAAATCATCTCCAGACCGTTTGGCACAGCCTGGGCATAAGCCAGCAGGGCATTCTAGCCCTTTACCATTCCAAACAGCTCTGAAGCTCTCCCCTTCATCTGTCTTTTCAGTCTACCTCTGGGGACAAAAATGAGAGCTCACAGTTTGGTGGATGACAGGGATACTTGCAGGAGGAATTGGAACTGCAAAGCAGTTAGCTAAAAATCAAGCAGGAGGAGAGTTACACAGATACCAAAAGACTCACCAAACTATGAAGTTTCACAAGGCATCTAAAGTACTTCAAAGTCACAGGAAAGGTTCATTTCTCAGAGTTCTGAAATACCATGTATGCTATAAGGTACACTTCCCATCTCAGTTGTTAGAGCAAGCAATTCACTGCTGCTGATTTTGTAAGAACTACCACTTACAAACACCCTCACAAATAAAAATTATTTACAATGCTTTTAGGAGGCTTAAATAAAGCTCTGGGAGAAAACAGAAGGGTTTATTTCATTGTCTTCTCACCATGACAGGTTCAAACAATTTAAAAGGATTAGTAAGTTAAATTCATTCACAGACCCCTGATCAATCTCTGTTTAAGCGACTAGTCTTCCTGTGAGATTCACCTTCCCTGTTGGGAAGGACAAGTAGTTAAACCACCCATGCTTCTATTAGGCTGAACAAATCCACAGTGGCATTTGATGTGTAACAGGAAGGCATGTATAGTCATTTAAACAAATTACCATGAAAGTTTCCTCCAGAAGACTTAAGGCTCCAAGTACTCCCGTTGAAGATTACTAAACCACTAATCTAACACAGAAAGAACAATATTTTGTTATCTTCTCCTCAGCGCTTGTCATGATGGAACTTGGAGGGGAAGCAAGAATATAATTCTCCTATATCTCCAACAAAAATGTGGGAAAATCTCCTGGGATCCTTTTCTCAAGGAAGTTGACAACTATGGTTCTTTATATCACTACATCTAAACCCAGAGAACTCTGGTATACCAGGTTAAAAACTTTTGTATACAGCACGTCCATATATCTGTGATTCAACAACCTTATAAATTATTTATATTATGTCACGAAGTTAATCCCAGTTTTCTTCCTCCATTTATCTTCTTGCTTTTGATCCTCTGCAGCCATCTCCTTAATTCCCAATAAAACTGTAATTTCTCTTGCTTCTGTTTCTCCCACCTAAGTTAAAAGTGCCATGAAATGCTGTGGAGTTTCTCAAATCTCTAATGGGAATATATCTGTGCGGCAGCACAAGGCTACTTGATTATGTTTTCAAGAAACCGTACTTCTACAGGAGAGCATATTGTCTTAAATAGAGATTATGAGAATACAGTAATTTCTTCACTGTTTGTTACTACTGTACCCCAACTCCAGGAGGTTGCATATATTCCGCTACTAATTACCCAATAGGTATTCACTCCTGATACTCCGGTATCTCAGGAAGGGTTCTTCTAGAAATACCAGAGTGACCATATTCCTCCTCCTTTTTTCCTCCCTTTCTACAGATTTAAACTTGCAATTTATAAAGTATCATCACTGAAAAGTAAAACAAGAATGAGCACAGATGTCTTCCCTTTGCCCCTGAATGCAGGCTGACCAACATAAAAGCTTCCCCAAAAAACCACGCATATTCTCTAATCAAATCAAATCAGTGATAGTGAAGCTTACTTTTACTGTCGCTGATGTTCACAGCATTAACCACAGTATTTCTCTATGGGCCAGTTTTGCATTACTTCTGTGGTGGGCGGAGCTGGAGATTCCTTATGGTTGCTAGTTCCTTCAGGTGGCTCAGGTACTCCAGAACACCAAATCCCACATCACCTTAAATTTCCCAGGTTAATATATATCATTACTCACCTTTTTCCCTTCTGTACTATCACCGCTGACATAGGACAGTTTTCGTCGGACATAGAAGAGCATATCGTCTTGCCGGGGGGCCCATTTCTCCATAAAGTATGTTGAAAACATCCAAGTCCAGAAAACAATACGGTCATCTTTGAAACACCCTAGGGGGCATAAAAGAAAGGAGAAACAGAGTTGTGGAACCAGAATGTCACATTTGATTGTGCTTAACGCGACACCCAAAGTCTTTTGCTACATGTGGTGCAGTCGAGCCTGACTGCATTGGAAATACTCTTGCACAGCTCAGAATAAGTTTTTCTACAGCGTACAGCACAGCCACCATCTGGCATGAACTTACAGGCCATCTTTGGCCATCGTCAAACAAAACCACATTCTGACAATCAATCTGCCCCTGTGCATGACGAACACAGATCAGGGCCCATGCATAAATCCTGGCTATGCGTATACCATGGAGAAGGACAGGACCAGCACACTGACCAAGAATACATCACAGAAGTACTCAAGGAGTAATTTTAAAAAGTAGTGCTAATACATGCTCCAGTCAATGATATAAAGCCATCAGCTGCCAACAGGTTTATCATATGCTCTCGCAGAACACAGCCAACCCTTCAGAAACTGACAGCTGATACCATCCTTATATCAATGCACAGGAACAAGAACATACCTGTGCAGGGGCAACTAATTCACCTGCTCTCTGACAAGGAACAAACCTCAGCTCTTCCTCGAGGAAACAAGTTTAAGTCCTGAATCCCAATTAAACAAGAAAAAAGCAGGGGGAGGAAGGGGAAAACAGGAGGAAGATGATGCAACAAAGTCTTGTTCAAGGACACAAATTACAGCAGCATCAGCAATAGCATGGCAGTTGGCTCCTCATCAAGAAAAGGAGGCACAGCAGAGGTGACATCACATTTTATGAAACTCTTCAAAGCACTTAACTGTAATAAAACAGGAGAAAGTGCTGCATCTCTTCTGTGCCATAATGCTCCCATACTGTGAGAGACCAAATTTATATAGACAAGGAGAGAAACTACTACTGTGCCTGGTGACAAGGGAGCTGAATTTGTCCACTGCTGCTCAGTCCTACTGGAGGTTCCTTGATGGAGTAATTGCATCCCCTCCCTGGAGCCCTACTGAGAGAGAACTGCAGCTGTTAGCCAGAGTCTCGCAGTTTTAAAACCTGCGAAGAGAGAAACACTAAAAAAAAAAAATTATATTGCTGAGAAACAGCAAAAAAACCCTGAAATGGATGATGGATGGTAGTGTTACACACAATACAGTGAGACAGGTGTGGGTGTGTGTATGTAGACACCTGCAGCTGACAAGCTGCCTCCATAACATCTATCTTTTACAGTGGCTATTTCCCTAAGAGCTACATATTGGCTGACACAGCCCTCGGCAACCGTTCAGGTTGGTGGGTTTCCCTCCCAGCAGCACAGTGCACATATGAAATAGTTCTGCAGAGAGAAGAATCTTGCATGAGACAGAAGCAACATTTATTTACAGCGATACTTGGATTAAGCTTTAGAAGATTTTCCAGTCCATTATCAAGAAAGCTGACATACACCATAACAACAAACACAATTTCTCTTAGACACTCGTGGCTAACTTCAGGGCTTCATAAAGCAATCAATCAATCTTTTAATCCACAAGTGTAACTCAGCACATTTTCCTACTTCATTGTGAGCGTAGTATTTGCAAGACAAATCTTTCTTCCAGTCTTTAATCTCTGTGGTGGTCAGGAGGTTAGACTGTCAAATTTTTTAGCAGACAACTGGGTGATTGAAATAAAAATCATAGGTCTCTTCAACTAAATCCAAAAGTAAAACTGAAAACAAAATGAAATTCCACTGATGGACCATGCACAGAATACATTAATTGTTATCAAGTAGGACAGTATTTGAAAATATGTACATAGCTGATAATATTTTTTTTAAAAAAAGTAATGAAAAAGCTGAGAGAGAACATAAAAAGGCCAAGGTAGTTCATTTCCGGCGCAGGTTAATACCAGACCATGCTGCAATTGCTTTATTTGCATGGCTGCAGTGAAGTAATTTCAACCAGTTAAGGCAGAATAAACCATACGGTGCAATTGTGAATAAAATCTGCAAAGCACTTAAATATTATCCAGTTTTTCCAGCAGAGATGGGGAATCAAGTACTAAAGATACCAGATATGGGATGTGGGGCATCTGCACCATCTGAACTCCCTCCCTTAGGCACAAATTGATCAGGGCTGCATAGCAAACAGTGATATCTGAGAAGCTAACACATATGAGTGGATTCAAACATGTCCAGACTCACAAAATCAGGCTGAGAAATTACAGGATTATCAGTCAGTATCCTCACAGATGAGCACCAAGAAGAGAAAAAGGACTATTCAGGTTTAAGGTTATACCACTGACACAAGGACAAATGGCTCTAAGCTACCCACCAACACGTGTAGGCTGGAATTCTAAGCTGGTTCCTAAGCCTCCCAGCCATGAAGTTCAGGAGCAGTCTCCTCAGCTGGAATACTGAAAGCAAAATTCCCTACAGCTCTAAAGATACAGCTCAACTTTGTTAAAAACATTCATGTGGTACCAGTGACAGCCAGGGACACCATGATCCAGTCCCACCTCTATATTTAGCAAAGAGTAGAAAACAGGGCACACATTCATCCTGATTCACTGATGGTCTCAAAGAAACTGACTAAATCTCACGGGTTTTGGGTACCCGAATTCTCAGCCTTAATTAAATGGGGAGGCAGAAGGAAAGGGGGAAAGAGGATTGCCCCGAGTTCATCTGGAGGTCTAGGAATATCGAAGGAAAAATAAAAAAAAAGAAAAATCTACATTCTGTAAGAATCACCTCTGAAAAAGTCCTATGTCCAGAAGTACACCGCTTTGGTTTTACTTCATAAATGAGTAAACAAAATAACCCTAGCCAAGCCACTCCTAAATTTCTATGAGAATGTTTCTATCAGGGGAAATACTTTTCCCTTATAAAGCAAAAATCAAGATATCTAAATCCAGCATCATAACTGAAGATTAAACTGCTTTTAGATTCTGGCAGTACCTGCAAAAACCTGAGAAGCTGTCATAGGAGCTGCTTACACCATATATACACCAGATATACTTTATGCAATAAAGCGCAGGAGTTCTCTTCTGAACTCCTTATGGGGTTAATACATGCCAGGGAACAGCAGAATGGGGTAAAGTACCAGGACTTTGCGAATGCTTTTACCCTTTCTGGGGAAAGCAGGACAAACTGATTCAATGTAATCAATATTAGACTAAACAGAAAATCAGGGGACAGAAGTGCTGCAGCAGTGAAGCTTCTTCAGTGCTGCAGCATTATGCAGGGGGAAAAAAAGATCTGAAAACCACATAGCAATGTTGGATGGCTGTCAGTTCAAAACCCCACCTGCAAGAAATTAGATGTAAAATTGTCCTCCAAGCCTCAGGGATGTTTACAGACACTGCTGAGGATGTTCTAACTGTTCTGACTGCAGCGGCTAAAGAATTTTTCTTGAAGCGAAAAAGAGCCAAATCACTGCAACGCAGCTGGTTTTTTATTAAATTTTAGTAGAAGCGGGAAGGATGGGAAACAGCACACAAGAAGAATTAGCCTTTAAAATCTACTAGTAAATAGCATTAACTTGGAATGGAGACAAGAAAATTTGTAATTGCAATCCAGACTTCTTAAAACTTTAAGAGTGGAGAAAAATCTATTCCAATTTCAAGCCAGAAACTGTCAGATCCTTGCCTTCGTCTGTTAGAACCCCAAAAGCACAGTGCACTCAGCGTACCCTTACAGTTATTTTGGTGGTTTACTGTATCTCACTGGAAGCCTTCAAGCTTTGCTGAGAAGAAACTTGGAAACTGCTTTTAAAACTGTTTTAGGTGGCTTTGAAACTGTCGGGCTAACAGCCCAGGAGACCAAGTTCTTCTTTTCAGTAGACAGAGGAAGGCACAAAGCCTTAATTTTGCACCGTGCTGCAGAGCCTCAGCTGCACTCAAGATAGTAGGGCTCACAGAGCAGTTCTGTCCCGTTACATGCCGGCCACCACAGCAGTGGACAGACTCAGCTCACAGCTGGACTGCTGGTGACATTACCCCTCTGCTACTAAACTCAACACTTCCATCCACCTGGCAAGGACTGAGATCAAAAAAGAAGCCAATTTTTCATAGCCCAGACAATCACGAGCAGGCAGCAGCTTTCAGAAGATGAGCACACATGCATATATGCTACCGCTAAGGTGGAAGGCCCTTAATAAAACACCAAGGGCTTTTAAGTGCCAGAAGCTTTCACTTCAGTGTCTGGGGAGACCTTTTAAAACACTTAGAGTTTTATTTTTGTCAGAGGAGAATTTGAGCCTTCTACAACACCAGAATTAGATATTTGCAAAGGAATCAAATTCCGTCTATAGTTGAGAGCATGTAGCTTCCTGAAAACACTACTCCCCTAGAAAATTCTGCTTCTAAATGAATAAAATGGAATTAAGAGCCCAGACTATAAATCTTAATACACAAAAAGTTGATTATGTAATTATGAGACCTTTGTCATGAATAAATCCTAATTAGAAAAATTTACTGTAATGATTCATTCACATGGATTTTATCCTCATTGGAAGCAAAATTTATGCCAACTGTTTTTTAATAAATGCCGTTCTTTTTACCTATTAGATTTTTATATTGAGCATTCATTTCAGACAACTGACTCCAGATCCTCATAAAAAGTTGTGATTTCAGCTAGACAGGGTTTCTTCCTATGCTTTTATTCCTCTAGCCTGTCATGAGCTACCCTAAGGGTTGTGAAACATCATAAAACTAATTTCATCCAATTCTGCCACCGTGCTATCACCTCTAAAATGAGCATCCTTAGATGTTTAGGGGTTAATTAAATGCTTATGAAGATCTTTACAGCCCCAGCATAGAAAGCAAACTAGAGTTCTAAGCAATTCATACTGTATTTAATTTGAGGGTTGAGTTTAGCCAAGTATTCTGCAAGGACAATATGAGAAGAGCTTCACATAGCTTAAAGCCATTTTTGATATTATAAAGCTATAATTATGGCTACATAAAATCGGAATGAATGCTCCCTGGCCAGTGATAGTTGCCAGCTAGCCAGATCATTAGAAATCTGAAGCTCAGTCATCTTCTCACGCTTATATAAAAGGATACCAATCCCTTCAGCTTGACCTTATAGAAACACAGAACTTAACTAAACTTTCAGAAGTTCACTGGCAACAAAAAATTACAGCACAGGCAACACAGAGGGAATGCATTACCAAATGAGAGGCCCCCAGAGCACATCCTTGCAGCATGCCCCTCTCATAAATACCGGGACTGGAAAAGGAGCACCAACCCTGATGCCAGCTCTAATGACATAGCACAGTGAGAAGTGTACTTCTGCAATCACACAAGTCCTAAATCTGTCAGAAAAGACAACATAACTTTCAACGTAAGTTTTTCTGGCAGAACTCTAGCTAGAAAAGGAAAGCTTCATGTCACAGCAGTGACAGGGACAAGACACACACCACAGATTAAACGTCCTGCTCTGCCACAGATACAACCCTCCTCCTCTTCTCACCCTAAAATGTAGGTAACTATTCTCCTACCTCATCAAGTGTTACATGCACACATACATTTATATAAGGATAAGCAGAATATAAAGATGAGAGAATAATTTTATAATAAAGACAGCACATACTTCTCTACTAACAGACAGTAATATATGAGGAGGATGGATGAAAGCTCATTTGAAGTTGAATGAAGAACAAAATAGAAATGTTTCTGCTTTTGCCTTTCTTTCTGTGGGTATTTTACGAATATATCCTCTGTCATACTTTTAAACTTGCACACATATTAGACTTTTTTAAAACAATATAACTGATCTAAACCTTGGCTTCATAGTATATCTATAAGGGAGTTGACAAAATTTGAGCTTCAAGCATTGAGTCATCAATACCAAAAGGCTGAGAAAAACATTAGGCCAATTACTCTTACAGCTACTGTGCCATATTTACTCATTTACCAATAGATGATATCACCTCTCATATTTATCACCTTCTCTAAGCAGAACTAAATGGTAGGCATCACTAAGATCCCCAGAATCAATATGCAGTTTCACTACATGCTTTAAATTTAAAGCCTGTTCTCACCAGATAATTGACTCAAAGGCCCAAATAACATGAGCTAGAAGCTGCTGCTTGGATCAAAGACAAATGTGGTCCTCTGTGCGGAGAGGGAAAGATAAGCACATTTCCACGTTCAGGAACAGACTATAAAGTCTTCCATGAAGGCCTGTGAAGAATTCCATGAAATAATAGAACCCGAATGCTTGAGATTCAGAGAAACTGAGCTCATTTTCAGCTGATAACTTCAATTTCCCAAAACACAGAAATGTCTCAGAGATGACTAAACAGTTGTGCTTAAGCCTTACACTGAACTAAACAACAGCAGATAAAATGTAATTCTGTTCTAAAAAAAAAAAATCACAGTTTACCCTACCCAGTAATAGTTCCTCTCCTACAGCACAGCTATTTAACTTCAAAACTATGTAAAAGTCAAGCGACAGCTGTAGTAATGCAACTTCATGGTCCATACTTGGAAAGCACCCATCAATCACATCACATCACATACCTATCCTCTACTTGCAAAGTGATGGAATTATATCACGCTGGAAAATAAGAAGGAAAATGCCACAATGTAAAAATTTGTGATTCTGAGGACCAAAGTATAACCTTCAAGCACACTGGACGTTCACTAGTGATGGCTCTTCAGTGTCCCATGCTCCTTCGACTCCTCAGGCTGTCCCCTAACCATAATACAAAGCATTTTCATTCATATAATTAGATACAGACTTTGCTTAAATTCTGAAGATTTCTCTTTTATCCACAGAGGCTATAAAATCAGGGTCAAGGCTGATGCAACAAGGGATATCTGTTGGATATCCGATGGTTTTTAAGAGGTATAGATTCTGCGTCCCATAACCACAGCCCTTTCTAGCCACTTGCTCTTTCACTGGCTGGGATAGATCTGTGCCATAAATGTTAAGACAGAAGGCTTTGGTTTCAGTATAGCACAATCTCCAAGCAACTAAACAGCAGAAACTTCACAGGCAGTTTATCTTTGTCACCGTAATTTACTACCTTCTTCAGTACAGCATGCATGTCAACTACAACCAGTTTTCTGTCTCCCTGGAAAATATGAAACTGTTCATTTATATTGCAGCATCACTCGGGATATCATAAACAAGCTCCTCCTTTCTGCCTTGGAGAGAAAGTAATTCATACAAATTAAACTTTCCCCAATATCTCCCAAGGTCGTTAGGCATGCATATTCTTCCCAACTGAGAATCAGCCATATAATTCTGTTGCCACAAAATGTACCTTATCAAAATATCCAATAGAATGGAGATGAGAATCAGACAAAATTTACATCCATCTATCATTTCGTTAAATGTTCCTTCTTTTGTGAAGGGTTTGCAGAAAATAGTACAAGGTGTATTAGACACATGAAGACATTCAAACACATATTGATGGTGTTTGCTTGCATTTCCACACCAAGGAAAGACAACGTTAACAATTCCCAGAGGAAAAAAAAAAAAAATCTGTCCCAAGAATGACACATATTTTGGCCTAAAATTTAGAGCAACATTCTCCCAATAAAAAATTTTTCCCCCAATTTTTTTTTTTTTTTTCTGAAAATGTAGCAGTTCCACCATTGTAATGTTTCTGACAGGTACCAGGAGCCTCAAAAAAACAAGAAACATTTCAAAGCAGGGAGGTATGCAATAACTTACTGCACATCCCAGTCCCACGCTAACGCTAAGCAGCTGGTGCTCGTGCTGCATATTAGAACATAGATATTTTTGTCCTTTCTAGAACCTTGGAATTAACCTAATTCACCTCAGTAACTTGTAGGAGAAGAAAATCTTATGAATACAGTAATTCCTCTCAAACTCAACAACTTCTCAGATGATCAATTAGTTCTGACATAAAAGAGCAGTGTAGTTTTGGTTGGGTTTGGATTTTGGGGGCGGGAGGGGGCGTGTTTTGGGTTTGTTTTTTTTTATATTTTGTAACATATATAACCACTTTTGATGAGGGGAATAATAAAAAAATAAAGATAATTTTTAAAATTATATTGCTCTTTTCAAAACTTTAACTTTGCCGCTTCTGGAAAAAGCGCGCTGCAAACCGGCCAGCTAGAGATCCAGATCCTATTTCCAAGCAACTGTAAGCGCCTGAAGTCTAAGTATCATGGAAAGTCAAAGGACTTGGGTTTCTAAGTGCCACTTCATCATGTGACATAGTATTGTCACTAATATTATACACATTTCTCTCTGTGCTATCCCTGGGCTTTATTTCAAAATTCCCATTGTATGTATGCTTCTCCCTAAGAAGACACACAACAATAGAATAAAATCAGGATATCAGAACCAGTAACTAAAATAAATGCAAAGAATCTTTAAAAACTTGAATACATTCATGCATATAATCTGGCAATTTATACTTTCTCCCCTTCCAAAGCCCTGAATTTCTCCATTAAATGTGATTTATTTTAAGCTTTTTTCCATAAAAAGAAATGAACAGATTTCTTCTTTTTAAAAATGCAAACAAGAGCATCTGGGATGAAAATTAAGGACTAAATGAAGAGAAAGGAAAGGTTACTGGAAATGCTAACAGATCTACTGAGCCAAGACAAAGCTGACCAAAATTATGCCAGATTTTGCAATATGTCATCATTACCAGAATTGGTGTAAATTCTAGCCCTATTCTAGTAGCTACGCACTTAAAATATATGTCACTTAAGAACACAAGATAGTAATGGTCAATTATTATCAATATAGCAAAAACCAGCCTTTTGAATATGTTACGTTTCACATACTTCCTCTGGCTACTACACGGGAAGTTCACTGCTATTTGTTCCAGGTGCACAAGGAGACTGGGAGCAACGATGGAATGGTAAACGCCCACATCACAAGATCAAACTAGAGTTTAGAAGTCTTGAATGTTTTATAAAACGTAATCCAAAAGACATGTATGAAATAGCTCTTTCAGTAAATAGGATTATTTCTTTAAAAAAACCACTCTCACGGGCAGCAAACAGGCAGAACCAAGAGATATAAACATCCTGGTAGAATAGAATTTGTCTTAAAAATTCCTTACATTCATACACTTTGGGAGAAAAAAAGGCCAGTTTTCAAGCAAACAGCTAGCTTAAGGTAGCAATTATAATTCTGTTCTCCAGCGCTGACAGAGGGGTCCAACCTCCTTGCAGGTGCTAATCTTACTCTCCTGTTAAAACCAGTCGTGCAGAAGGAAATAAGCAAAAGCCTTTCAAAGCAAGAGGTGGCAGAAAGGAGGGCTGCCATCCCAGCATCACTCACCAATGCTTTTGTTTCTGCTTCTACTGCCGGCTATTCTGGCTGCTCTGGGAAGCTGACCAGTTTCCTCTCAGGAAAACAGACTAAGGGATGCTCTCTCTTGTGGTTGGCTCTGCTACTTCAAGTTGCAAAAACACATTCAGCTTTTGTTTGTTTGTTTGTTTTGTTTTTTGTTTTTCCTTTCAAAGGCTTTGTATTTCTCTGATCACCTCTGAATTCTCCACTAGTATAACAATGCACGCAATGAAAGCTATGCTGACTGAAGAAAACAAGACAAAACTGAAACATGGCCCATCCCTACTTTAGTCCCCTTCTGTAAGCTTTAAGATACTATTTCAAAATCTTATCCAGCCTCTTCTGCTTAACACTTGCATAGCTGTTGGTAACTGTGCAGCCTCTCCTTGTACACACAACTTAACTTGGCGTGCCTGCCTGCTCTGACACTTGTTGCTAGAACCCGTCAAGACTGTTTCATTCACAGCATAACAGTGATACCAGAATTACGTGCCAGCTCTTCACAGGCTGAATATCTAACATTCCTCACACTCCTGCTGCAAAGGATGTTCTTCCTGGCTGTTTCTCTTCCCTTTTTTTTTTTTTTTATTCTTCTTTTTAGCCTTCTGGCTGTGAGACCAAGCCAGAACCAAGCTTCCTTTCCAAACTTAGCATGTGTAATTGCTCCAATATTTAAACCATATTGAGATTTTATTGAACACTGCTTGAATGTTACCTGGGTACATTTGAAGAGGGGTATGAATAAAACACAAACTGATGACATTATCAACAAGCAGGGAACTGATAGGGGACAGCACTCAACGTAAGCCTGTTTGACACGCAGCCCAAGTAGACTACACAGTGCACATCAACATCTATTTTGTTGATAAGCTGCCCTATAGCCAGTGTAACTCAACCTCAGAGAAAGCGGTAAGATGGGTGTAACAGAAACAATAAAAAGGAACAGAACTAATTTAACAAATCCTTCATCTTCTTGGTTTTCTCCCCATAAAGCTCAGATATGTAGCAACACTGCAAAGGGAAAACTGCATCCGTTTACCCTCCTTGCATACCAACGTCCAGCTTCCTCTGGTATTTGTATCACCTGAGACCATGGACCAAACCACGGAAGTTCCTGCATATTTGGGGGAAAATACAGACTCTACCATCAGGTTTTAAATGTCATTTTTACACAAATACTTCTGGCTATGTGGAATGAACAAATTTGAATTAATTGTTCTTTGCCAAACACTAGCAAGATTCAGAACATCTGAAAGATTAAAGCAAGAAAAAAGAAGCAGGGGAGAATCTAGTATTAAAAGCCATAAATACACAACAATCATTCTACGGTGTTTCAACATAGCTTAGAAAGCATTTCCCTGAAAGGCATGTGTTGAGGAGACAAGAGAGATTAAAGTCTTTTTGGTTTTACTGCCAAGGACCACAACCTTTCCTGCTTCTGGAACTTCATTCCATTGGAGAATATACCTAAACAAACATAGCTGAGTGAGTGGCTGGTGTTTAGGGCACATATGGCAATTGGAAGAAAGAAAACGAGTATGACAGAGTAGGGATAAACAGCTTTCAACTTGCTAAAGGGAGAAAAAAGATTTATTACTGAGACCCAGAACTTGTGCTTCATAAACTGAAAACCTCGATTTATATCTGCTCCCCCATCCAGCTTTCTATTGTGTAGAAATCTGACATCTTGATACCTTTGGCATATGCATTTTTTCTGCAGGAAAAGAATGAGCTTTCTTCACAGTGTATCACTTGTCAAGCTGTCAAGATGCCTAACATTCACATCACTGCCTCATCATTGTCGTTGTCCTGTTTAAGCACTAAAAAGCATTGTCAGAAATTTTCTGACAAATTAAAATACAAAAAAGAAAGTAGCAGATATAATTGTGAAAGAGTATTCCCAGCCGGAGAAAGAAAAACTAAAAATAAATCACAAGCTAAGTACAAAATTACCTCTCCTCTAAATATTAGCATGGATAGTTGTAATATCTGGAGTAAAGAAAAAGTTATTACTAAATCTGATGTATCAGGACAATAAACTGTCATGAGGAACACACTTCCATATGTTAGAATTTTGTTACAACTAGACAAATCTCTTGACTAAAATGTGTAATGAAGAAAGGTAGAAGGAATTATTACAGCCCCAAAACCAGGTAGTACCAAGGAGTTCTGTGAACCCAACATCTGCAAATCAGCTAAATCCAGTCACAGAGTTTCTAATGCAACCACGTTTTGGGCACACACATGTCCTTCCACAAAACCACTTCCTCTTCTTCCCTGCTCTTCAAGTCTTCTCATTGCAGAGCTCTAACATGACTAGAAGAAAGAACCTACCCTCATGCACAGCGAAGAACAGCAATCAAGATTTCAAATTAATTCTTGTAAAAAAGAACATGCTGACAGGCATAGAAGAGAGTATAAGAGAGTCCTCACAGGCAACACTTAAAATACAACTATAGTATGAAATTTTACAGCTTTATGTTAAGGAAATTCAGCCCAGAACTCTTTGGCTTGAACACTTCCTTTATCGACAATACATAACACAGGAAAAGAACCCTAACAAAAATGAAAGCTCAATATTTAATATGTTTTAATTTTCCAACATTAAATTCATAAAAGCCCACTGCATCAGCAACGGAAACAGTTCCACCCACCTGAGGAATACCCTTGGAACTGAAGAGCAATCAACCAACACAATGTGTTTCTCAGTTGGCTCCTTACTCTTAAGTTCTTGTACAGCAGTTTCTGAATTCAAACCATTCTTTTTTGCTATTTTCTGGTTTATTGAATTTCACCCAAGAGAGAAGTGATTCACAGAAGTTATCCTGCGTGTGGCTTTAGGCATATCTGTATTGTACAAGGAAAGGAGAACAACACACAACACAAAGAGAAGTTCTTTCACAGACTGAATTGATTTTTCTAGGTCAAATTGAGTGCCTACTTATACAGAAAATGGCTAAAAATCAGTAGAACAACTCTGGTGACGAACTGTTACTTTATAACAGAGAGAAAGGACACCACAGTTCAATCACTACATTTGGTAAGTATCCTCTTACCAAAGAGGGATAAGGTTCCAAGGTGGTTTTTTCACTTTCCTGAAGTAAGATTTCCTGCTCAGTACTCACTTCACCATTCTAAATACCAATAACACATCTTTTCTACATCCTCAACTGCTTTCTAAAGTACTTCTGGTCACCTCAGAAAATTTCAGTTTCTGGGAGACTTTGATTTCTGTTTTCTAACCTTTGCGTACCACTTGCTGCTTTGATCACCTTTATCATGTCTGTTTTCACTTTGCTTTCTCCCACAGAGAAACACAGAATGATCTTTGCAGAGGTCTAGCACAAGTTCACATATTATTTGGGTCTGACTCCTAAACACATTTTTGTCTGAGTCACTTAAACAGAACTCAGCTGATCCTGCAACTCATGTTAAAGTATATTCTAAGCATATGAATACCTGTGCTTAGCAACACAAACATTAAGGTGACCGCTTGTTTTTACAGGACAGCCATATAATATTGTATATTACAGTAATTTAAAACATTTGATGCTTGCTGCCAAAATGCAAATCTTTGTGCAATATTTTGAAAAACCAGTAAAAGTGTCAGAGAAAGTTATAAATTAACATGCCTGAGTTTGAACTCTAGCTAGAAAGTTTGGCTGGAGTTTTAGAGCTTTTTCAAACTTGGAACCTCATTTGATTCCTCCCAACCTGAAAAAAAAGAAATATTGCTTATTGGTTATTTTATTTCATGCAGGTAATGAGAATATTTAAAGAAAACTATGGTTTGCTCACACAAAAACATCAGCAAATCTCAGTGTCTGGAGCCTCGGCACTGTTATTTCTCTTTTAGTTTCCTTGGGATGGTTCCTGTATTATTCAGAAGGAGAAGGTGGGAGAGACCTTACTTTCTCTCATCCACATTTGTTTCAGTTCTCCATTTCCTTTTGCACTTGTTCTTCTCCTGCTGCAGAAGATTGGTGCGTA
>NW_010428265.1:0-3793 GCF_000710305.1 Buceros rhinoceros silvestris | reverse complement strand
GACAGTGACTGAAGATTAAGACCAAGTTCTGGGACACTGACTTCAAATATATTAAGTTTTTAGCATATGTGCGCGAAAGAAAAACTCATCAGGGTTCATGCTCTCTGTTTGCCGCCTTCTGCATACATCTGAGAAATCTGATTTTTAATATATGGGATTATTTTAATACTAGAGAGTAAGGTATGAATTATTATTTTTTAATTCCATGGATTGTTCTGCTCTAATTATAGGATTGATTGTCTCTCTGACAATACGCCTGTCGTTGCATGGACTTTAAATGAAAGATAGAGTAAGGACACAGTTCAGATGCAGTTGATTTCAATCTTCGATGCATTCACTAAATAATTCAGTATCACTAATGGAAACCTGATCTTAGCACATGAGTGGGGATATGGGACACTCAGTTGCCAGTGTTTGGCAGCTCAATACCTCGGGATCAACAATGGAGCAAAAGGTGAAAAAATTTTTAAACTACTGTCGAATTCTCTTCTTTGCTTTCCTGGAATCATGTTACATCTTCCTGGAGCTGCTGCAGCTGATGGCTAAGGAGGGTGAGAGAAAGAAATTGATATTTAAGGTGTATCTGAAACAAACAAAGCAGGCTCAGCCCAAGCTGACCTTTTAACTGGTGTGCAAGGGGTGGTGTTTGCTTTTTGAAAAGTACAGCCTCATTCTACTCAGCAGTGGGACCAAAACCAGCTAAGTGCTTCTTGGGAGTAAATTGCTTAAAGCCTTGTCCTCTAACTTTGTATTCCGAGCTTTAGAGTCGGAATTTTTCATCGGCATCTTTCGAAAAAAATGCAAACTCTTGTTAGAAGCTGATGAGGTCCAAGTAACTATCTATCTCCTTCAAGTGGCTTGTAAAAATGACTACCTAAATGTACTGAGAAACCCCAGCTTCACAGGGAAAATTTGATTGTTTTCAAAGGAAAAAACCTCACTGAGAGGAAATTTATTATGAGTGGCTTTCTATTTTTAGGTACAAACCATATCTAATGCTGAGAGTTTCTTTTCCCGAAATTGCCTTGTACATTTACTGATTTAACTGGGATTCTAATTAGGATCTAATACGTTTGGATGATTTATGAAAGAATTTGCATGTGACACCAATCAAAAGTCTTTTTATAACTTCTTATAGCCTGAACTTTCACTTTTCTTAAAAAAAAACCCCACCAAATCCCAAACCAGCCCTGTTTCTCTTTTCCATTACATCATTGCCAATTTTTAGTTTAGGTAGCAAAGAGCAGAAATTGGACTTCTACCACTGCCAGTCCATTCCTCACCTATGCTTTTTGCACAGAGTTGAACCAGCAGCTGTAAACAAACGCTGGTGATTTTCAAGATAAGTATTGCTGGCAATCTGCAAGCAAATTCTCCTTTCTAGGTTAGCTGTGTGTCCAGACTAGAAAAGTAATGCTCAAAACCTATTTTTTCAGTATGGATTTTTCTGTACATCACAAGAAATGTAGATTAGGCTGTAGTTCCAAAGAACATGCAGGAAATAAAGCATTGGCTGGAAAATAAAATCAGCAGAGAAGTTCTGGAGATAAGCTTCTCCAACTTCACAGTTCTTTTTAAGAAGGAAAACATCCCTGTGGCAAGTAAATGGTCGTATCTTCCACCCATCCCTTTTCTCCATGTTGTCCTGTTCTTTCTCACTGGGAACCAGCATAATAGGCACCTTTAAGGCTGTGATTAACACATAGTTGTTCACTTTTTTTTGGCAAAAGAATTTACATTGGTGCGCCCAATATTTCTGTAGTCACCATCTCACCTCTTCCTATGTCTTTATGAACTCTATCTCAATAGCAAAGGTTCAGTCAAGAAATTCAAGTGTTATACTGCATCCATATCAAAGGTATCAAACACAATGAGCAATTTGGGGCAGAGGATATTTTCCTATATTTGCACCGTGCTTATTGCAATGGAAACCTCAGTTAAGCAAGGTGCCATTGGACAGACATACTCTTAAAATTAAAACACATTTACTTTTTGACAGTTAAAAACCAAGATATGTTCTTTTTCAGTTATAGGTGCTTCAGACAATGATGTGTCCTCTGAGCAGGAGTGTTAACTAGCCTGCAGTTTTATTTTGGACTTTCTGAATCAAACCCCAAGCCTTATCACACAAAACTAGTTTCCATGTGCATGCAAACTCAGTTTCAGGAAATTAATTTCTGAGCTATGGAAAACTAGGTATGGAGAAAAGCTGTGAGCAAATTTGGTCAAGGGTTGTCTATTGACATTGCTTCTAAAATTCAGTGGACAAATGAGGCTTCTAAAATCATGCACATTTTTGTATAAAGCACTTGCTTTCTGCAGAAAGTCTCCATTGTTTTTTTGAAAAGCTGAAAATGTCAAGTTTTCAGTGTTTAAGCTGAGATCTGGATTTCTGTAGGGGAAGGAAGAAATCTCTTGACCCACTTTGATGCAATCTGCTTTGGTTTCAGCCAAGGTGAGCTTAGAGATCAGCCTTTTTCCTCTTTCCTGTCCTCTTCCTCAAAAATGACAGACTATCTGAAATGCACTATTGTGGTTGTATGCAGAAACTCTGAGGGCTTAAAGTGTCAACCAATACCAGGTGTTTTTTGATGGAAGGTGTCTTTTTCTAGATGTTTGTGGTGCTTAGCACTGTGATGCCAGGATTTCACTGAGAAGCGCTCAGGAAGGTACAAGCTAGCTATCACAGATCCATTCAACTTTGCATGTTTCTGAAGCATGAAGACCACGTTTACTCCTAAGTGCTCATTTCCAACTCGACCAGCTGCTAGAAAGGGTATTCTCTCAATTTCAAGCCATCACTTTACACTGCAAATCAAAATTGTTGTTTTAAATTACATCACTGTTATTAAATCTGCCCATGGTGCAAATCCTGAACAGCCATGCCAGGACTAAACACATAACTGTGTGATGAAAAGAAGAAGCAAAGGTGTGGATGGAAGGGAGTAGTTTACTTTACTAAGAAAGACTCCAGGTGGGTGCAATTGCACACGCTGGGACTAGCTGCACAGAGCTTTTCATTGACACAGATGGTAGGTGTTAGATGATGCAATGTGTACGGTGCCAGACAAATTACTTTTTTAGCTCATTTCTCTGGAAACAAGAGAAGAATCTGAACTGGATTTCTGTGCAAACCAGGAACAGGAGCTGCAAGCTGCAACCCCAGCTGAGACCCAGTCAATGGGCCCAGTCTTTCAAATCAAGGCAGAGACTTGCTCTGGGGATCAGGAATTACAAAGAAATTGCCTGGAGTTTGGAACAAGTCCACTTAGTTTTAAATTGAGCTATGGATTGGGGAACGCTGTTATTCAATGGATGTAATGAACCTAAAAGTTGGAAAAGCCTGCTCCTAAATAAAAGCCTTGATACAACTCCAGCAACCACTACAACCACAAGTGAAACGCCATGACAAAAGTTGTTCTCATGGCACTTTCAGCCCAAGTTGAAATTAAAAGCTGGTTTTCTTTTTTCTTTTTTTCCCCCTCCCTCTCCAGCAGTATTTCCATTCCAACACTGCCGCGGTCCAACTGGCAAGCTGGAAGTCGGCGAGGCTGAAGTGAAAGCTCCCTAAACTCCAACAGCCAAAGGTTATCCGAGCAAAAGCTGTGGATGTTTGTACCTGTAAAGGTAGCTGAGCCCCCCCACTGTCCGTACTGTGAGTTGTCCCCTTGCCCTCAGCTTCCCCCTCCCCGGTGGCTGGGGGTGCTATGGAGAGAAGGCAAAGTTGACTGGGCTTGAAAGCCCGTTATGGGCCAGCGGGCTAGTCCTGCCACCCGCGCCGCCCGGCCGGGCT
>NW_010428264.1:0-1225 GCF_000710305.1 Buceros rhinoceros silvestris | reverse complement strand
AAACCTGTTGGTGGTTTTAAGCACATCTGGCTGTCCACCCGCCGAGCGTCTCATCACCAGGCTGGTGCCTCACTGGACATCCCCGGGAAGAGGGAGCTGTGGCCAAGGAACCAGCCCTGAAGCCAGGGAGAGGGTTTCACGTTGGGGCGCCCATTGCTTCAGGGTCTGGTGGTCACTCTCTGGGTTTCTTGAGGCTTTTCCTTCTGCTCCAAGGAAGGAGCCTCTGCGCTGCTCCGTCCATGGTGGACAGCGCTCACCTGGGTTGTGCTGCTGATGAGAGACGTCAGCTCTAACTTGTCTCTCCACTTTCCCCAGGCCATCCCCACTCCAACAACAAACACTCTCGCAGCACGTTTGAAGGCACAGCTAAAAGGTGACATTTTGTCGGAGCAGCTGCCTCCTCCTCCTGCCTGCTCATGCTTGGTGGACAGAGGAGAGCGGGCAGGATGGTCATGAGTCCTTCTGGGGATCACAGCTCTGGCTGCTGCCCCCGCTGTGCTCTGCGGCCCCACTTTCCCAGCTCCCCAACAGGGCTTGCAGCCGGGACTAGGAAGGGACGTGTGATGGAGTCCCACCTCCTGCGTGAGAACCTGAATGTCTTTGCCATTAGTTCGGAGCTTGATACTTTGGACCCAGCCACTGGAGCCAAAAAATGCTGCTTCTCCCTTGGGGTGGGGGTTTCATGGCTTGAGGCTTCGGGTTGCTTCGCCTTGGACCCTCCCTGCACGCCATGGGGAGCTCAGGGCTGGCCTCTCCCTCCCCTCGTGCTCCAGAGGGGTTTTTTGGGAGGCTTGAGGCTTCGGGTTGCTTGGCCTTGGACCCTCCCTGCACGCCATGGGGAGCTCAGGGCTGGCCTCTCCCTCCCCTCGTGCTCCAGAGGGGTTTTTTGGGAGGAGAAGCCCTGGGCTGGGAGGACACCACCAGCACTGGGATCCTGGGGATAAGGTGGGCAAAGCAATGGAGGGGAGAAGGATGTGGTGGGTGAGCAGAGCTTGGGGTGCCTGAAGAGCCCCAGAAACCAGGCGAGGAGCCCAGCAGGGCTGGCAGTGGCGGAGGGTGCCCACAGGGAGCCCTGGCTCCGCTCCAGCCCCTTTCCGAGGCTCCGGCGAGCTGCTGGCTGCGGGCAGAGCTGGGCCTGCCCCTGACCCCCGGACCCCTGGCTTTGTTTTGTCTATCCTCAGCCCTGAGCCCCACCGGTCCGGCCACGGGAGGTTAAGAGACCCGC
>NW_010428263.1:0-876 GCF_000710305.1 Buceros rhinoceros silvestris | reverse complement strand
GAGCTCCACCAGCCCCCGCAGTGCGGGGCTCCGGGAGGTGCGTGGCGTGGGGGCACCTGTGCAGATCCTGCCCCGTGCTGTCCCTTGGGTTGTTCCTCCTCCCACAGCCGTGCCCGTGTCAGGTGCAGCTTTTCAGCAGCTGCAGAAGCTTTTACAGGACCCGTGTGTCGAGTGACGGACCGTTGAGGGTTCTGGCCGGCTGGGGCTGGGTTTGTGTGCCGACGGGGCTGCAGACGTTTCCACTGCAGTTTTGTGCCGGATTTGAAAGCATGAAAATGGGGTGAAATGGCTTGTCTGAGGTACAAAGAAAACCACAGAACCCTGAGGGGGAACCAAATCCACCTGCCTCTGAGACGAGGTGGGAGGGCACGAGGATGTCACCAGGTCCGATTGCAGGGGACCTCCTGCGTGTTCCAGCGGGGCGTGGCCCCGCGCACTCGTGCGACTCCAGAGCAGGGACAGTCCCAATGGCCCTGCGCTCGTTTCCTGAGCCCGTGGTCAGTCCGAGCACCCGGTGGGTGGGTTTGCTGCCGGAGCTCGTCGGTGGTGACCTGTCAATCTGCTTCACAGGCGAAACACACTCAGGAGGGCAGCCAGACCTGGGGCGTGAATGGCGAGACCGGGGCCTTGGCCGACATGAAGGACCTGGGCATCTGGGAGCCGCTGGCGGTCAAACTGCAGACCTACAAAACCGCGGTGGAGGTGAGGGGGGCATCAGAGCCCCTGCGAGGTGTCCGGGGAGGGGGGAGTATCGCGGCTTTGCACCGGGATGTGTGGGTGGGCGCTGCCCGCCCCCCGCGGTGCCTGCCCCCTACAGCTCCCTGGTGCAGGAGGGGTGACACGAGCCGACGGGCCTGGCGGGGCACTGCACGGGCT
>NW_010428262.1:2533-8378 GCF_000710305.1 Buceros rhinoceros silvestris | reverse complement strand
AGCTGAGCTGCAACGGGGAGGGCTGCCTGCCACGGGGGCTGCTGGTGTCCTGGGTATGGGGGTCGTGTTGTGAACAGGGAACTACCCCAGCACATATTTGGGGTGGTCAGTGTGCCGTAGGTGATGGAAGCGATGGCTGCAGAACCTGGAGGAGTTAACTTATTACACTTGATTAAGTCTAACGATTAAAAGCAGCACGGATGGGTCTGCTGGGCTGACAGGGGAGTTAGCGTGTGCTGTGAGAGATGTGACATGCAGGTCCTGAGTATGTGGGTGGCACAGGTGTGTCCACCATCCATCTGACCCTCTGTGGGCCTGGCTTGGGAACAGGCTTCTGTGAGCACGGGAATTCGGGCATCAGGTGCCAGGGGAGGTATGTGTAGGAAAACACAAAAACAGTGGCTTTTAGAGTTGTTTAATCTTAGAAACTGTCTAAGTAGGCAATAATTTAAAGGATGTGGTTAAGGTAGAGTGTGGCAAAAGCATCATCATTGTAATATAGCTATCCATGTGATGAATGTCAAATTGCCCTAAGACAGAATGTGATAGCCTTCTTATAAATTCGGAAGAAAATCCAGAGAGGATTTTTCAGTACTTTCAGTACCAGCGATTTACCTGTTCAAATTTTGTATTGACCACCATCACCTCTTTTTCAGAAAGTTTACATCATGTTCTTTGATCTTTTCTCAAGGAGAAGCTGATACAGGATAAAAAGGGCAATGTAGGATGAGGGTCATCTTTGGTGCATTGATGTTCTTGGCCATTTTTATATTTTTCTGGTTTGATTTTAATTTAAAAATACTAATAATTCTTGAAGTATAATTAAAAGTATGAATCACTCTCAAATCTGCCTGAGTGAAGAGATACAAAACCAGTTGAGTGGAGCTTGCTTTCTTATTGGTGTCTGATGTTATTGCTTGGCACCTCTATTAGTGAAAATTGTTTATACGTCTTAAGCTAAGTGTTAAACAGTACTCAGCCAGGATAAATATCTGAGTCAGCAGGGCTGTATAACAGGCAAAATTCCTAGAATGGATGGATAGGGAGACCTGGGGTCCACTGACCTTCGTTTCTAGCTCATGGCACTATTAAAAAAAGGGCAAGTTGGATTTCCTGCATAAATGAAGATGAGTAAAACTCACTGGCTCTGGCATTCCGGAACAGAATAATGAAGAAGAAAATACAATGGTTACATTTTAAGAACTAGGGAATGAGAATATGATAGCATGAGTGAGCATCATTTTGCTATCAGATTCTGCCAAACAAGTGTGGTTTGATTTGCTGAGCATGATAAGCTTGCTTGATGAAAGTCACACAGTTAGGTCTACTTGTGAAACATCGTGACTTCTCAGGTGGAAGTTATTTGGGCTTATGGCCGGATTAACTGAATAAAGCTTCAGGGACTGAAGTCAGACCTTCCAAGGGTCTTTTCTGGCCTCACTTCTCACTTGGATCCTTCTTCCTCTGTGTATGCAGATTGCCACAGACTGAAATAATCTTGTTAATGTGGGCAAATACCTGAAGGGAGGGTGTACATAAGATGGAGCCAGGCTCTCTTCAGTGGTGCCCAGTGACAGGACCAGAGGCAATGGATGCAAACTGGAACACAGAAGGTTCCCTCTGAACATCAGGAAGCACTTTTTAAATCTGAAGGTGACTGAGCACTGACACAGAGTTGGTTGTGGGGTCTCCATCCCTGGAGATACTCAAAAACCATCTGGGCATAGTCCTAGCCTACTGGTTTCAGGTGGACCTGTTTGAGCAGCAGGGTTGGATCAGGTGCCTTCCAGAGGACCCTTCCAGCCTCAGCCAGTCTGTGATTTGGCAGGATTATACAAAGATGCAAGTCTGAAGACTCAATGTAGTTACTGTTTGGATGTCAGATATCTGTTGTGGATAATAAAACATGAAGCAATTCAAATTTGCGTAATCCTCTTTAATGTCTTAATGTGCAACATGCAATTTTATTTATTTTTTTATCTAAGTTCTCCTTATGTAAGCCTCCTAACAGGCTGAATGTGATACTAGTGTAGTACTCTTAATACCTCTGAAGTCTCAGATGGTTACCAGAATTCAGTGTGCTCGTCAGGATGACATACAGATGAGTTCTTTGAGGAACAGAGAATTGAATACGAGAGGAAGAGAGGATACAAGAGACTCATTCAGAGGCCATGCTAAAGAGGAAACAAAGAGGATGAAACAGAACTGAGGAAGAGGCCAGGCTTCCAAGAAAAAGTTGCTGGTCGAACTGTGTAAAGATGTAGTTCTGGTTCAGAGGTTTATCTGGGAAGTGTTGACGGAGACTTTAAAAATAGTATTAAGAAGTTCATGTATGTGCTTCTTGAGTTACAATTTATTTCCTGTTTCAGAGGCATATTATTAGGTATCTTTGATTTTGGTTGCCAAACATGAGACTTGTGGAAACAAATACTTCTCATATATCTTCTGGTCTTGTTTACTTCACTCAAAGAAGTTCAAGGAGATGGTTAATGTGCTTAAAAGGTAGCTATAAGGCATATGGCAATTTGTCCTCTTAAAATGCTTTAAAGCATGAAAGAAATGTGCAGCATGCTTTGGTCTGTTTTCTTTAGTCTTTTCTGTTGGAAATGCCAGTGCTGTATCAGTGGGTTGCAAAACAATTTCTGAAACGTATGTGATCAGTGTCACCATCCCTGGCTGTTCCATTGAAGCAGTAATCCCAAGTACCATTGACTTGTTCTAACCCCCATCAGCGGCTGATGCGGCAGAAAACGTCATTGGTTTTGCCACATAGAAAATAATCAGAGGAGCAGAAAAGCATGGTTGGTCAAAAAAAGGATGAAGGAATTGGAATTGCTTGGTGTAGAAGCCGAAAAGGAGAATTAAATTTTAAAACATATAAAATTTGGCTACAGAGAATTTGGCTACAAAATTGAAGGTAAAAAAGGAAAAACTGTTCTCTGAGCTGGCATTGAAGAGGTCAAAAATAGAAATCTTAAACTGCCACAAGAGTGGAGTTAACAGTGGAGAGAAAAATCTATTTATTGCTGAAGGCAGTGAAACACTTGAATGGATTATTTTGGAATCCTATAGAATCCCAGTTAGAAAGGTTAAGCAAGTATTTATTTAAGAATGATAGAAACAGTTTTTCCTAATGCATGCAGGCAAAGGGCCTTTTTGCAAGTTATGTTTTTTTGGATATTAAGACATAAGCGTAATATAAAATCGCTTTTGGACTTCAGGAATGTTGCACAGATGGCTATTCAAATGTTGCTTATACTTTTAAAAATGTGGCTGGATCAATTACCATAATATTATTTCAAAATATCTAATAGTGTCATGGGTTTTTTTCTAACACTTTATTCAGCTTCTGATCTCATTTCAGCTAGAAAAATTAAAAAAAAAAAATCCAGTTGGTTCCTAGGAACCCAGCTTGGAGAAGTATATGTACCCTGCATGGCATAAAAGGATTTTAGCAATATGCTTTTTTTTTTTTTTACAGCTATGGTGTAAAATAATTTAAATGTAGTTTTTTCTTTCCGCATATGCCAGCTTTATTCAGACCCTTCCTTTCTTTTTTCATTGTTAATTATCTTTGCTTCTGAGTCATTGAAAACTAAAAATTGTCTCTGAGCACAGCTACTTTGATTCCTAAGATAGCAGATAGTGTTGGAAATTAAAGCAAAACTTTTGAATATTTAAGTGAAGTGAATTAAGACATAATTATGAGTTTCCTTCTTCACTACTATGCTTATATCATGACTAGCAAGTAGTTGTTACATCCGAAAAAATACTGAATGCGGGACTTCCACTATGGACGACCTAACTAACCAGCTTGCCAAGGGCTCAACGTGAAAAGAAGATCAGTGCTTTCATGCCTTCTTTTACTCCTACCCCTAAAAGGTTAATAGAGGTTATTTTAAAGTCTGGTTAAAGAGGTAAGTGCATGTGTTTGAGATTCCTCTGGTGTGAAACACCAGAAACTCTGTGAGACCTCAGGGCTGGGATGATATGGGAGGTGCTGAGCCCCAGTTAATGAAGAGGCTGTAATTCCTAGGTGACTGCTGTAGGCAGCTTTAAGGAGGCTCAAGGAGGTCCAAATGTGTGTAACCACACTCAAATTGTTAAAAAGATCTCTTATTCAAGCAATCAAAGTTCCTCACAGGTATTTATCTCCTTGGGAATCACTGGATCAACAGAAGTTTGCAGCAGCACAGGGCAACTTTTTTGTCAGCTGGAATGAGGTATTTGAGCTTGTCCTTGGGTGACAGTAGAGAAGTAAAAGTCTTGCATTTACGATGGTGGTAGGTGCATCTTTGGTTCTCTAATCTCATAAGAACCTACTTCCTCCTGAATGGGGTAGCAGAGCTCTTATCATGCTGTCCAGATAATCTTGTTTTTTGTTTCAACCTGTGGTCACATCTTTTTCACATACTTGCTTGCAAGTGATTGTTACATCAGTGTTGATGTCATTCTTCAGAAGAATCCAAGTTCCAGTGCTTGCTCATGTTCCGACCATTCTTAAGTGATGAAACATAGTAGTGCGGGTACTATGCTCCCTTGTTCGTGTCATCCTACAGTGATTTGACATATAAATCAATGGACGACCTGAATCCTACACAACTTCTGTGACAGTAATTTGACAGTTTCTCTATATTACCTGGAACAACTCCCAATCCTTTATTGTTCGTACAGTTCTCCTTTTATAAGAAGGGGTTTGTTTTTGTAACCTTCCTGGCCCCCCACTTTCTCCTTGTTACTGATGTTGTAAAGGAGTCTCAATGAAAGATTGCTGCATCCTAACCATCCTAGCTGGTTTTGGTTTAATAATCATTATTCTTTGACAATAAAGGCTGTCTTGTGGAATTTGTGCATATGGTTATACGAGTAATATATAAAATACTCTAATTTAGAACAGACCTTTACTACACACGAAAGGTGAAGAAGGAAATACTTCTGAGCTAGTAGTGGGTTACTTTAGGCCATCTTATTTTATTGCTGGTTACGTTATAACATTATATATACATTATATCTGTGTGTTGCTCTTCTTTTTGCTGTAGAGAGGTGTAGGGTCTGAAAGAACCGAAGGGTAGCAAAAGCAACAATTGCTCCCAGGGGAGATTTATCTCCTCTGAGAGCTAAAGGGTTTAACAGCCTGCTTACCGTTAGGGGCAAAGAAAAGCAGCAGGTTTGAATTAGGGGGAAACAAAAATTAATTTAATTAAAAAACAGTGAGAACCACAAATCATCACCTAAATTTGAGTAGGATAGAAAGAAAAAAGAGAACAGGGGTATTAAATATATAAATAGGAGTGTGTATATATGCATAAATCTCTTCCACTCCATCCATGTCCCCAATTTCTATAAGCCGACATATGTGGTGTGCACAGGAGGAAGGAGAGGGGAGAAAGGAATAAACCCAGAATGAGGGAAACACAGTTCTTTTAACCTCATGCATTTCAGTTCCAGGTTGAACTCTTCAGGCAAACTTCCTATGCAATGTGTAGTCTGTCTCTGGGAGGCTGCAAAGCTTGAGAGTTACCAGGTTTCCAGGAGACGTCTTAGCTGTTTCTCTCTGCTGCAAAATGTGAGAGCTAATGGATCTCCGGGGGACATTCTGGGTTTCCCGCATTCCAACGGCGCCTCCATTTTTGGTGCTTAAACCCTTTTTTCCTCCCTCTCACCAGTGGCTATGCTCCGAGCAGAGTTGAGGGGCTCCAGCTGCTCAGTGTCCCTTCCTCCTGGCAGCTTTTCTTACCACCCCCACCAGTAATCAGTGAGGTGAAAAAAAGGCTGCCTGTTGTGCAGAAGGTCTTTTGCTATCCCAGGCTGAGGTGACTGCTTCCAGTTCTCTCTTTTTGTCCTC
>NW_010428262.1:0-2373 GCF_000710305.1 Buceros rhinoceros silvestris | reverse complement strand
TTTTGTTGCTTTTTATAGGTTTATTCAAAGAGGCATTGATTGACATGGCTTGGCTCCAGGGGGCAGGCACAAAATTGGAGCCAGGGCTGTGTTTCATAACACTGGTACCCCTTTCCCCAGCATGCCAAAACAAAGGTGGTAAAACCCTTTCCTGCCAAAAAACAAGGGAAGGGAGGGTAAAGCCCCCTTTTGCCCTGGAGCTCAAATCCTAAACCACAACATGAGGTACTTGCAGATAGAAAAACACAGAGCATTATTTAGCATGAACTTCAATTTTTAGATTGTATGATCTTTCAGTTAGTAGAGTCATATTTGTATTTGGTGCATTCTGTATTTTCTTACTTGAGGATTATGCTGCACTTGAATTTCCTTTTTCTGTGTAAAATGACAATAAAAGTGAAAACTGAGTGTGTGAAGTGTTTTTCTTTAATTAGAAGGTGAGAATTTTCTGTAAATGTCTAGCTGTTGAAGAGGCTGTGACTCATTGCTTTTGAGTCACTGATGTAAAACATGGTAATGTCAAATGCATTATGAATGTCGGACAAATTTAAAAGGTTTTATAATTGTTGGTGTCAGTTTAGATACACATGCTTGTATGCTTAACTGTTATTGCCAAAAGATGAATAAGAATATTTTGAGTCCTGAACCTGTTCATAAAAAGTAAATGTGTTCATGCCAGTACAAAGTGGTGTAATAACATAATTCATAATGTAAGGTTATATTAAGTGAATGTATGCTTTTTCTGCGAAACCTTAGCTTTAAAAATCAGAATGATTGTTGCAAGTAAGTTAAATCAAGACTGAGTTGAGTCAGGTACAGTACTTTTAACTATTTTCACTAATAGGCTTATTTAGCTTTTTGAATACATTGTGAGGTCATAGAATAAAAAAATCGACTTCCTCTGAGTACTATGTTTTATGAGCTACATCTTAGTTGAATTCCTTAAAAAAACCCATAAAATGCAAAAAAATAGTCTCATTAATTTGGAAGGCTGGCTGTTACATACTTGCAACTTCTTTTTTAGGTTTGTAGGTGGTGAGCTGAATATCTGTTACAATGCTGTAGATCGTCATGTTGAGAACGGACGAGGAGACCAGGTTGCCATTATTTATGACAGCCCTGTAACAAATACAAAAGAGAAAATAACATATAAGGAACTCCTTGAACAGGTATGTTTGAGAACAACCTTGTTATTGAAAATGGGCAGTAAATATTGCACAACAGGTAGATACTAGGGAGGTAGAAATGGTCTGCATTGCTAGTTTATTTCTTTTGCTGTTCTCGGTATTGATTTATAAGCTTAAGTACCTGCACGCAATTGTACACCATCTAAGAGGTTTGGATCTTCCTTTAGATCTTCTTTCCTGGTTGGTTAAGTTTTGAATTTTTCTCTACTGGATTTCTACACCCTCCTCCCCGCTCTGCCCCAGTTCTATTTTGTACTTCAAAGGTAAAGCAAAGCATTAGTTAAGTCACTTGTCTGTAGGCACTTGAAATACCATTGAAATACTGTAGAAATGAAGATGTGTACCTTGGCTATTGCTGCACATAACTGAGTATGAAACCAAAGAAATTTAATAGGGAGGAGCTCTGAATAAAGCTGTGTCACCTGCCACATAGTAGACTGTAGTGGAGGTGCTGGTGGCCCTGCACCAGTTTTCTGTCTGGAAAGTCTGTGGATTTTGACTTCCCTGTTGGCTGAGGTAGCTTACCCCCAGCTGGGGTCATGAATACCCAGTTCTGCATCAGCCCATTTAGGTTTACTCAGTAGTTGGCTGTGGGTTGTTGCCACTGCGGGTGTTTTCAGGCTGCCCCATTCAACATTCTCTGCTCTCCCAGCTGTCGGCTGGTGGTTTGCTCTCACGCCGCTGCTCTGTTTACTTGGCTTTTTTCTTCCAGTTATGGGTAGAAGCTGCACTTAGCACTGAGTACAAATAAATGTTGGAGTCAGACTTAACATCCTTTCTTAATGTGTTTCAATGTGCAAGATGCATTACAGGGAATGGAACACACTCACCCTATTCTGATATGCACGTAGTGCCTGGAGTAATGCAAACCTACAGTTCAAAATGTGAAATGACGTTCACCATACAGTAATTCAGTTTGTGACGGTTTTATTCCACTGTTGCAGCAAAAGCGAAGCCATACAGCTAAAAAATTTATAAACATGTATTGCACCCTACCTTTTAAGGGAAATACAGAAAACATTTGCTCCTTAAGAGTTTTCAGATGATTCACCAAATCCAAAAAAGGAACTTGGAAGTTACCATACATTATGCTAGAGCTAGAACAACTAGCTTCAGTGTTTTAAGAAATCGGAAAACTTTAAAAGGGCCCTTACATATTTTTCAATTATTATATATGTATGTATAA
>NW_010428261.1:0-2446 GCF_000710305.1 Buceros rhinoceros silvestris | reverse complement strand
CGGTTCCACCATGTTGGACCCAGGACACTTAAGTATGTTTCTTTAAACAGATGGAGAACAGAGGTTTGTATTTGGCTCAAGTCAGTAGAGAACCTTTCCTGAGTAAAGACCGAAGTCGTTTAAGCTAGGTAGTATTAGAATAGCACTGATGGATTCAGTCACAACTTCCATTTCTGTCTTTATGTGTTCAGTAGTTATGTGCCTTGGTTTGGTTTGCTTGGGCAGGAAGAAATTGTCTCCTGACCTACCCAGTAGCTCTGTGCTAGTAACCCAGAAGGGCATGTGACAGAGAAGAGCCAAAGGTCGGTGCCCTGAGAACCGCATTTTGAGAACAAGAGCCAGGTTTTATGACTTATGTGTCTACATGAAGGCGGGGCTGAACACAAACCCTTCCACCGTGGCCTGCCATGTGGTTCCTGGTCCCTGACTGCTGCCTTTCCTCCTCTGCCAGCCCTGGAGCAGGACATCCACATCAACAAGATGATAGCTCTGAGTCCTCTCAGCAATGAAGCTAATAGCCCCAGAGCAAGCACCCTGGCTCCTTCCTAAACACTGCAGTCCATTTCTCATTTCATATCTCAGGAGAAGCTGTAACCAAGAGCAGGACATCCACATCAACAAGATGATAGCTCTGAGTCCTCTCAGCAATGAAGCTAATAGCCCCAGAGCAAGCACCCTGGCTCCTTCCTAAACACTGCAGTCCATTTCTCATTTCATATCTCAGGAGAAAAAAAAAAAACAAAAAAAACCCCCAACCCCCCCAAACAGTTTAGTTTTCTACAGTGGCTAGTTGTGCATTTGCTGATATTGGCTTGATGTTGAAAAAAACTGCCAAGGGAGACGAAGCATGCTGCCTGCTCCTTATTAATACTTGCAATTGCTGCATATGGCATAAAGTTTCTAAGTCAGAGAGCTTAGGGAAAACACAGTGTGCTAATGGCAAGCTCAAGAACAGAAAGTCTGCTGGGGTAATTCTTAGACTTAAAGGAAGAGTACATGCATTGTGAAGGGAACAATTTACTTTAAGATATATTAGCCTACAAGAGTAGAAAGAACTTGCAGAAGTCAAGTTACTTCATGCCAGAAGTGAAGAGTCTTTCACTAAATGAAGAGCAAATAAACATTTTTCATTTAATGCATCTCTCAGCAATAGTGCAAAAAAAATTAAGCCTCACTTTAACGGCTCTTACGTTGCTCCTCTGCCTGCTTCATCTAAGGAACAAACCTCTGTCCTCCCTATTCCCTTCCTGGAGAACATCTGGACCTCTGTAACCTTAGGGATAAGCGGCTATGAATCCCTAAAATCCCCCCTCGGTCTTTTCGGGAGACCCAGTGATATTTCTTGCACACTGAGGTGGCTCCGGAACCACACCAAGGCAGCTGGTTCTTCCCTTCCTCCTTCTCTTGCCCTGCTCACCACTCCCAGTGAGTCTACCTCCCTGCTCCTCCCTTATCCCTTAGCCTTATCTTGATGACAGGACTCAGCCTTCAGGGCCGTGCACGGAGGGGCTGGTGAGGCAGGTGGTTAAAAAGCCCTGAAACATCAGGCCAGGATACCCCTTCCCTTCCTGTGGGAGAGGAGACACAGGAGTGAGGGATGTTTCAGCCCCCTCCCAAAACCACCACGGCCGGAGACTGCTCTTCCTCCCTCAGGCCCGCTGAGGCCAGGGCAGCCTTCCTGCCCCTGCAAAGCCCTAATAGCATAATGCTCACCTCAAGGAGTCATATCTTGTTGCGGTACACTGTTGCAGAACACTGGGTGGCAGTATAGGCGCTCAGAAGATTACGTGCTTACGTTACAGGAATGCAGTAACCACCCACGATGGGCGAGGCTTAGGGGGAACACTATATAACTCTGTTCAGTACATAATAAAGTGCCATTTTGCATCTTCTATGTTAGAATAAGTGTCTAAATGGACCTTGACGGCAGAGGTCAAGTGCCAAATATCACAACAAGTTGCCACATAATGGTGACGTCCCGAGTGATCCGTAGGCGGCCACGGCAAGTTCCGAAGGCGTTCTGAATCGGTCGACCGAAGTGACAGAGACTGTACAGGTACTTAAAGACTTTGGGTGGTAATAGCTATAAATTAAAAGAGATACGCCGAAGCGTGCATCTTGTGGATTGCTTGAAATCCCACAGAAGAATTTTGCTCAAGGACGGAGCGGGGTGCAGCAGCTTCTGCGTTAGGCAGAGGGGCGTACCGAGAATTGGTGTATTATTAATTGTTTGTGCTGTGATAGAGGCAGGAGAGAAAGTTGGTTTTTTTAGATGTTCAACGCTGCCTGGAGATTATCTTTAGAGGCTTTAAAAATCCTTCAGAAAGTGCAGCTAAGGAATCCCCCTCAAACCCCCCCGCGAGGGTACAGCTTGAAGCGCTCTCCGCGGTGGCTAATGAAGTCCTGGCCCCTCTAACCTTCCCAGAGCCCCTTACGAAAACATTCT
>NW_010428260.1:4416-8221 GCF_000710305.1 Buceros rhinoceros silvestris | reverse complement strand
GTCAGGGGAACCCCTTCCCATAATTAAAAAATAAATCAAGCCTGAGGGCGGATGAAGATCCAGAGAAACGGGACGCGCCTTCCTTGGGGAGCGAGAGCGCGTCACTTCGCTAACAGTTCCCCTGCTGCCTGCCCACCTCTACCCGATGCTTTGGCTGTTGTTAGAGCAACAACAAAAGCAAGAGGTATCACCTTAAAAACATTACTTAACAGAGAAGAAAGCCACGAGCTGCCCGGCAGTCCCGGCGCGGGAGGCCTGGGGAGCTGCATGCATGGGGTGCAGAGAGGATCCAGATGTGGAACGAGGCGGACTCTGCGGCTGGGAAACAGAATAGACACAGGGTGGAGAGCCACAGTAATTCCATCAACTTCTTTAGCAGGTACCTAATTGCTGGACTCCAAAAAGATGCTCTCCAGAAACGTATGTTTTACGTACACCAGTGCTCTGCACCTTTGATATCAGCTGGGACATGTTCCTATTGCAATAATAAAACCTGGCTAATCAGGTGCGAAGGGTTATTTAAACGCTGCATCAGTCTTGGGCAGAGTGGAGGCACAGCATGGCATAGCCTCCCTCTTCACCACATGCCAATTAAAAAAAAAAAAGAAATAAAAAGATTTGTGTTGGGTCCCAACAGAACTTTCTTTTTGGTTTTAAAAGTCTCCTTTCTCTGTACTAACATCATAGGCCACTGGTGTATTTTCCATGAGAGTTTTAGATGTTAGCATCAGGCAAAAATCTATAACGATCATTATTCTGTATCTTAAGGACTGTGAATGAAAAGTCTGGTGTCACATTATTGAGCTTAGGAGCTCTAAGCATTTTGTGTGTGCTGTTACAGCAATGAAATATTACAGCAGCAAATACTATTCCCTGACACGTTTTAAAATATTTACATGTAATATGCTTGTGTTCTTCCCCTTGATATGACAGATCTGTTTCAGAAATGCACTAGTGCATTTCCCATCTTAATAACTGTCTTAGTAACAGCTGTAGCTTTTAATATGCCATAGAGAATTTTACAAGTACTATGATCAATATAAAAGCAGCTTGAACCCAACCAGCCTCTTTTTAAAAGAAAAAAAATTTTTTTTAACCTTTCATATCTTGTGGTCTTCCTCCCGAGCCTACTCTTGCAAGTTGCTGGATGGCAGAACCTCTGAAGATTGAAACAGAGAGGAGTTAAAGGAACTAATCTCTGTCTATTCAAGCATCATTAACATAAAAGAGGTAACAAATATCTGAAGGAACTGGTACAATTTACCAACTTCTCATACACACCTAGGACTAAAAGCATGCTGCTCTTCCTGCAGAAAAAGCTAGTAGCATCTTTAAAGCACTATCTTTAATTTAATAAAATAGCTTTATATTAAGAAAAGCTACCATATAAATCAAATTACATTAAGAGTCTCTGTTACATGTAGATGTATTTAACGTGCCACGTGCAATGCGTTACAGTTTCACATGTCTTTAAAGAGGTACTGAATCAGACACTAAACCAGACCGGCTGCACCTCTGAAGAAAGGTCCAGTTTCTGCTTGAAACTGATAAATGAATAATTTTTATGATTTCATTGAGACAAAAAAAAAGAAGCACAAGAAGCCCTGGCCTGCTATGGTGTAGGACTTTTCATTACATTGGAGATTTCACATGAATTGAGTGTTTCTGCAGTAGTTAAGTACTGTAAATAAAAATGCACCAGAGGCCCAGCCAACCCCCTTGCTTCTTGGCTACGCTGCCACCACTATTTTAACATTATTCCTGCATTATTCACTATATGTGATTGTGTGAGGTACACTGATATGTTTTTTGAAAGTTCAGCAACGATCCCAAATTTTTTAAAGTCACATGCACGTGCTTTACACAGTATGAACTCATTTCAGTGGAGCTGTTTCTGGAACAAGATCGAAACCCAATGAAACAATAAACCCCTCTCCAATTTATTTCACCGGGCTTTAAATTGCACCTGTTTTATACAGTATTAACCAGATCCGTAATTCCTTCCTGACAGAGGCCCTGATCCTGCATTTGAACCTGCATTTGATTTTAAGACACTTTAGAAGTTGAGGTGTAGGTAGATATATGCTTAACAGCAACCGTGAGATCTTGCTGTTCTCACTGGGTCACTGTATAGAAACGAGCAATATTTTCTCATGTAAAAATACATTCCTGTGCAAGGGCATTAAGGTAATGGCTACTATAACAGTTACAAGATTATAATCCAGTAAAGCTTTTAAACAGCTTCCTAACTTACCTCCATACTCACATTCTGGTGGGAATCATTCTCTTAACCCCTTCTAGTTAACTGCTGTAAACAAAATACCTGGCGAATACCCTTGACTGTGTATACGAGCGTGCCAAGTTCTTCACTGCCCACACCTCGGAGGAGCCAGGAACCAACTCTAAAAATTCACCCACAGTTTTACTTGGAGATTATTTGATGTGTGTTGATGGCTCCTACTTTCTGTAGAGGAATTTCCAGATCATTGCGTCAGCCCGGTGTAAGTGTTGTGTCCAATAACACCATGCTGTGATGAGTACAGCCCTCTGTACCATCAGTGCCCTGAAACCAAGTGCTTTACAAAGACTGCAAGACTGCAAAACAAGAAGCCACACTTCCTCCTGGCACATCTAGATAATGTTTCCAGTTTTCTGCCTGGGAGGTTTTGGGAAACCTCTTGTCTGTCAGGGGGGCCAGCCTTCTGGAATTTTCAACATAATTATTTCAATTACAGAAACCCCCATTATTAAAACTACCCTCATTTGTGATTTTTAGATTGACAACTCAAAAGACTTGGCCTCACTCTCCTCTCAGTTACATTAGAATAACCCCATCAACTTCAATTACCTTATACTAGGACGGATATCAGAGACGCGTCGCTGTCCACTTGCTGCTATCTGTGTAATAGAACACTGTGGGCCTCACGATTAGCCTTTTTCTGTAGAAAGGGATTTCTCTTTAATACTTTAAATAATGAGATCTAACACAGTAAGAATCAAAGGGACTTTTAAGAATTTCGTATTTGTTCCCTTTTGATTAATTTCTTTAATATACCCTCAAAACTTTAACCAAAATCTAAAATAATGAGATCAAAACTATTTAAATTAAAATAAAACATGTCCAGACTACTGAGTTATGTCTGCTTAAACCATATTAAGTAACATAAGGTGAAGAGCCACAGCTTCCAGCCAAGTTTTCTGTGTATTTGGAAAACTTTTATCAAGCCTATGTTAAAAATTGCATTAAACGACATGAAAATGTTGTTCCTAACACATAACACCAATTATGCCATTCCCTTACCACATTTCAGTTGTGTTTTGAAAACCCGGGCAAGTAATCCGCAGCAGAGAAAGTTGCTGTGTTACTGGGTCCTAGTTCTTCAGTCTAGGGGTGTATCATGTTACGTGTTGAAAAACTGTTTTCTCCTAAGAGGTGATTTTAAGGAAACTCATAATCAAAGAAGGAAATACAAAAGAAGTCAGTTTTGATGAAATAGGAGAGACTGCTGAACTGCGGCTGGAAAATAGGCTGTGACCTGAAACCAGTTCTAGGCAGGTGTATCCAAACATCCACAACCACACAGACCATGTATCTTGGGTTTTCAAATTCTAGTATTTAGTCTCACCTTTAGACATGATCTCCTTCAGCAGGTATTTTCAGACAGCAGGAAAAAGGATAAGAGAATTTCTTCCCTGATCCCTTATTAGTCCTTTTGCTAATTCTCTCCTTCTCCAATTTATTTTTTGATCTCACTAATCCCCATGCTGTTTCATGGCTTAGCCATGACTGTGAATTTTAACTTTG
>NW_010428260.1:3922-4304 GCF_000710305.1 Buceros rhinoceros silvestris | reverse complement strand
TTCAGCAGTCTTATTTGGGGAACTAATTAATTTGGCTATGGATTCTGGAAACAAGTATCTGTATATTCTCCTCTGGATAACCAGTTTTGTTCAGCTTACGTAACAGAATTCTAAGGATTGCAGAAAACTTTCAATTACTTTAGAGAAAAGAGGGGCGTTAATTTTGTAAATTTACAGTTATTTCCAAGATTGCATCTATTGCTAGGACTCTGTGGTAACAGAAATACATAGATAGCTTCAGTACAGAAATTCTGTTATCTACAAAAATAATCTAAAAATTATCTGGAATGATTTTAAAAAAGCAACCTGTGAGTTGTCAGCACGATGGGGATTTGGCTATTATCTGTTCTCTAAGACACTAGTGGATTTCCAGTATTTTCAG
>NW_010428260.1:0-3809 GCF_000710305.1 Buceros rhinoceros silvestris | reverse complement strand
CAGCAGGAAAGCCTCACCTTAACCGTAGGAATTCTAGAGGAAAAAAACCAAAAGCATGAAGAGCAGAAAGCTGAAAGAAGAACAAATTACCTGATGAGTTATAGTTGAACTGAGTTTGAAAGAGAATCTTTAAACTCAGAGATACCATGGAGAAGAGAATTTTCAAGATCATGTGGTACATGGATCTCAGAATCTGTATAATACAGAAATCTCATTCCAGAAAAACAACCTGAAGAAAAAAACTTGGCTTCAACTACAAGTTTTAAAGTCATAGTGTGGCTGACTGGATAGGAACATTCCTAATTTACTTCTGATGGGGATCTTGCCTAGTATCTCTAATTTAAACACACTTTTGGATGTGATGCTGCTGATTTTATAACATTTCTTAACTTCCCAAGGAAGTCCACGATTACTTTTTTTGTCACTGTAGCTTTCGGTACTCTGTACACATTTACAAGACCAGTAACCAGCTTCCTCAAGCATGCTCATTGCATAGGGGAGTTCAGGTGACAACGACACAGCGATTTAGCTTAATTTAAAGTCCCTCAAAAGAATACGTCTGTAAATTCCAACCGAATTATAAGTGATGTTTTATCAAGTAATTAAAATTATTGGGTTTTTTTTAAATAACTTTAAAAACGATTGCCAAAGACAATCTCACTTGTCCAAGGAAAGAAGAAATATGGTTAAAATTTTCAGAGAAATTAGAAGAAACACACATTTTATCAGAACGGATGCATTAAGTTTAATAATGATTTTAAAGCTTATGGATGCAGGTCCCTCAAGATCTCGTATGAGTTATGAAATCCAATTTTATTCTCATAACTCTGTAATAAATTTTTATAAATGTTATAAAAAAGGTTTTTACTAAGAGTGAACAGAAATCTGAACTATGTGGCCAAGTAATTAAAACGCATTCCTTTGTTGCTAAGTGTCAGACAAGAGGGTTTACCTGAAAATCGGTCGATAAATCTTCCTTTTCCACTTGAGTGCATTCATTTTTTCTCCATAGGATAATAGGGTTTTTTAATGGGTTTTCCATTAACATCTAACTTAACTGCCAGCTAAAAGAAGGCAAACATAAAAAAGGAGAGAGATAAGTAGTCAAGAAGCAGCTCAGTAATCTTTGATGATGCATTACGACGTGTTTTCTTGCTCTCATTTCTCACTCGTGACAATGGACAACACTGCAAAAGGGGTCATAAAAGCAGCTTGGCCATCCCTATGCTGGGATAATCCCAAGTGGCAAATGTGCTATCTCCTGAGATACAAACTTGGAAGGGCTAGTACCATTCTAAGAAAATAAACTCTTGTGCAGTATTCTAGGCACGTGCACTCAGAGTGATTTCTGGGTACCTCCCCTGAACACCTCTGTCCTGAAAAGATTACAACACCTTTCTGAAAGATGGATCATCAGTCATACTTTCAACTGCTGATTATTTTGGATAGCAAAATCTGATTTTTAAAATATTTTTAATACAGAACATGCATACTTTGGAGAATAATTTTTACTGCATTTGTTAGCTTTTGTTGCTGAATGTCACTTTTTTCACTCTGAATATTGCTTTTGCAACTGAAGATCAATAATTACTTTCTCACCATCACTGAAAAATAATGACATGTCCACATATTTGATCAGCTGCAAATTAGGCCTCTAGCTAAATGGCAGCTCTTGGACAAGAGAGCCAGGGTAGGACAGGCAGATTATTTTGCTGTCAGACATGCCGGCCCGGCGACGCAGGCAGAAAACAAAACATACCTTTCTGGTCATCTCCTCTTTCTGAACATAATAAATGTAACTGAGTGATTACTGGAGCACTCGAGGCAATGGGTGTGCTTACCTGTCTTGCTGGACAGAGGTAGAGTCATTTCTTAATGCTGATAGTTTAACTACACCACATGCAGTCGTGGCCAGTTTCATATTGCCCCAGGAATTTTATTTCCTTAATACTTATAACTTCATTCATATGATGTGTTTGAAACAAGGCATGGCTCCCATCTTCACTCTCTTCGCCCCACGATTATTTTATACTTTTGTTTATACACGGCTGATTAATTACAGTGGGCTGATTTTATACCTTTAAAGACTGTTATGCCATTCTTGGAGAGGACTTGTTTCTTCAAAAATATGCTTTTGTTAGTGAAAATCTTGGAAAAAGACACTTTGTCTTGCTCCTTCTTTTGTTGCACATACAGCTGGAAAAACTCCAGTGATTGCTGGTATTACTGAACTTATAAATTAGTGCAATATATTTCTTTAAATTTCACACAGTGCTGCGTGGTTTTGGCAGTACAAAATAGACAATGTGAATTAAGTTTAGTCTTTACACTAGTTTTCCATATGTATGGAAACTGAATTTTCAGCCAGAGAACTCATGCCTTATTCCTTACATATTAATTACTCTGAAAGGAACAACACGGTGACAAAAATGAAAAATAGAGGAGAAACTGGAAACGGAAAAAACCAGGATACTCTAAAGAAAAGAATTACATTTTGTAGCACCAGTGAATAAAACACACGTTTCAACTAAATCAATTAGATCCAACTCCATGTAATTATCCCGAATGCAAACCCAACTGGAATTTAACTTGCTACAGGAACTACGCAGTTTGCCTGTTGAAAGAGACCGATTTTATCACCGGCTAAAGGCAGTTCAATTAAAATTGGAGGCTTAACCACGCAGAAGCCTGCTGGCACCGTCTCAATGAGCTGTAATTCTAACTGGAAACTCTTTGCAGTCAGCGCTCAAAGAACCGTAGCTGTACTTGCAGCGATGTTTCCACGTTCTTTGCAGCTGTTACCTGCGTAGCCTGTCCGCAAGGGTTACGTGAAGTGCTCCATAGTTGAGGGGGGAATGAAGAAGTCTGGGTCCACCTGAATTAGCAACCTGGTTCATTCTTTCAAGAGAACTCTTGATTTTCATTTTTCTCTATCCTCCAAAATATTTTTCCATCCAATGTTTTTACTTATTTTGCTGTCAGAGTTAAAATCTGTTCTGTACACCCAAGCAAAGGCTGGAGGGAATGATTATACACCAGAAAGCTTTTGCTTTCTGACTAGCTTAAAGTACGTTAAAATGAAAGCTGTAGTAATGGTAACTCAGGAAATGATACTTGAATCTCTTTGTATATTTTGGAGTTTATGACAGCTGAATCACTGCAGTTGTAGCTGACTGTCTTTATAAGAAATATCATCAACACCATTATTAGCACCCAACTGTTGTTAAACAACCTCTTTGTTAATCTCTGGTTTCCCCTAAATGTTCATTGCCTCCCTATGCTCTATTGCCTTAGCGTATTCCAGCCACCAAATTCAGCGTGGAAAGCCCTTATGCCGTTCTTGTACTCAAAAGGCAGGACTTTTTAAAACAAACCAAGCAACCACCCCACTCCCCAAAACCACAAAGCCCTGAAAACAGCTGGTGACTAACACCAGAGAGCTCCAGATTTCGCTGGAACATTATCGCAAGACACTGCTCTCAGTTCATGAACAGTGATGCTTTAACAACTAGAACGGCAACAGATGACAGTTGCATTTCCCTCCATATTATTATTTGAGAGTTTAAGCAGATTTTTACAATACTGTTTATAATTGTGATAGCCTAAATATGTTTACTACTGTTATGCAAGCGTAAGTTCTCATATTTAATAGAGCTGCTAACTTTCAAATGTGAAATTCCTAATCAAAAATCACTTTCAAAAATCTTCAAAGAATTTAATACTGCATTTTTGCCCAGTTTCAATATTTGATACGCGTGTCATAAGCCACAACTGCTATAAAACCGATTTTATATATAAAAAAGATTTTT
>NW_010428259.1:0-973 GCF_000710305.1 Buceros rhinoceros silvestris | reverse complement strand
CAGGACCCACCTGCTCGTTCGCTGCCGTTCCCACAGCCAGGGAACATACCTTCGCCGAGGAAACGCAGGAACAGGCAGCTCTGTGCGAGGAATTAAATCCGTCTGCGTGGGCCGGGAGGAAGAGGGAGGCCAGCCACAACAGCTGCCCCTCTGGTAGGCAGGAGCTTACAAAGAAGCCTTGATGCCTTCTGAGTAAGAGCAAATTCTTAAGCAAAGCCAGGGTGCAGATTCCCCTTCGCTGGGAGCAAGACAAGTCTGTTCTTGGTGGGAAGTTCCTTCTCGGAGGCTCACCTGGAGAGGAAGAAGGGGAATATGGAAATCACCGGCTGTGTGGGACCGCGGGGCCGCAGCCCACGCCGCCGCTGGGCTGGCAGCAGTGGGGTGGCATCCCTGGGATGTAAGGAGCGAGGTGGCTCCGCGCCCTCGCGTTTTTGGGCCCCTGGAGAGGAAGAAGGGGAATATGGAAATCACCGGCTGTGTGGGACCGCGGGGCCGCAGCCCACGCCGCCGCTGGGCTGGCAGCAGTGGGGTGGCATCCCTGGGATGTCATGTGCGATGTGTCTCCGCGCCCTCGCGTTTTTGGGCCAGGTGTTGTACCCAGGGACAGAAACAAAGAGCTTTGTGAAGAGGGAGGTGGACCTCGGCTTTCCCCTTGCCTGAGCTGCTCTGCTCCCGGTGCTCTCCCATCCGGAGCCAAAGAGGAGAAGCTGCCTTGCCCTTCCCATCTTCCTCCCGGTGCGGCACGCTGCTGGGCAGGAGCCGTCCTCACGGACCCGAGCTCTCGGCCGTGTCCCTGTGTCGAGGGTGGGCAGCACTCAACAGCCTCCTCCGCTCTTTGCCCCAAAAGCAACCACGGCTCGGGCCGAGAGGTGCCCAAGCCCTGGCGAACAGCCACGTTTCACACGGTGCCTCCTGCCCTGCTCCTTGGGGCCGCCCTGGGCTTCAAGCGCTTCGTGCTTAAACCGAAGTCCTG
>NW_010428258.1:2573-5147 GCF_000710305.1 Buceros rhinoceros silvestris | reverse complement strand
ATGATAATATAATATAGTATAATATATCAGGATTCATGTGTATATATGTCTTTTTTTTACAGATATGCCACAGAACACAGTGAAAGTAGTTAGCTATAAATGTGAATTCAAAAGTTTGTAACTCTTTAGAATAAAGAAAGTTCGAGGTGATATAACAACAAGAACAAAGTGGCAATATTTTTTTCTTCTCATGAAATAATTTGAGGAAGTTGAAGAGTGCAGGCCTATTATTTCCCTTCCTGAAGAACTTAGTAGGTTCACTATTCATTAGGAAGTAAGAAATTCCTTTTGAAGAAAACTTCAAATCGAAGTCAAATAATTGTTACTATGATTAATTTCTCCAATCGTGAGCAGGAATTTTCATCCCTTGTTATGGAAATCATGCTGGTAATGGAGCTAAGGATGCTCAGGCCATGCAAAAGACACATAAAAAAGCATTAAAATGCAGTAAGACTGTACCTGTACTAGAGACTGTAGAGCGCAACAAAGTCATTTTCCTTTAAGAGTCTTCAGGATTAACGGCATAATAAATTAGCTCACGTGGAGTATTTATGAATATAATTAACCTTTAAAATAACAATGTTTTCAAAAATGTCAAGGTTTATGATATCTCTTATAATGACAGACAATTATTATAGGTAGAAAAACAAAAACATTTTTCCAAACTCTTGTGCTCTCTGAAACAACATACAATAAAAGCAGTATTTTTCTCGTTCTGGAAATTGTGTTCATTACAATAATGCCTTGTAGAACACTTTGCACTTTAGTCTCTTGTCTAGGCAGATTTTTATTCATCTAAGAATTTTCACATTATGTTATTTTATGATGTCTTTGTACTTATGTTGTACCAATTACTCTGTGTACTTATCCAAGGAGAATTTCTTGGGGTTTATTTTGTCCTCTGTCCTGAATGACAGGTTCTGTATTCTTCCATCATCCTTTCGTACTTGATATAGTTCTAAGGGGTATTTTCAGAGGTGAGGACTACCTTCAAGAATGGTGTTAAATACAAACATACATTTTATTTATTGATTAAAATGCAAAATTCTTTTTGCTGTACAACATAATAACAATAGGCAAAAATGATGGTAGATTCAATTCTTATAATAATAACATGCAGAAGACTATATACTTGATTAGCAACCAAGAAAGTCATATTTATTGCGCAGATAATATCACCACTAATGTAAATTAAACTGAAAATTCAAAATAAATTTGTATCAGAGGAGTGGATTGAATTTTTCTATGATATTTTGTTTAAAATAGAAAACTAATTATTTTGTCAACTGATGTGATTTAAATATGTTAATTATTTGCATTATTTCAGCCTAACTTTCAAATACTATTTTCTAACAATTGAAACTACACAAGAAAGTACACAATACCAGATCAGGTCATACACATAAAAAACCCACTGAAGGACAAATTCATTCAGGTCCACAGACCATCAAGAATGCTCAGGCTCAAATGTCTCCGGAAAACTAGGCTGGTGGCACAGATTTTCTACCTTCACACTAACAGAGGCAGCTGCTGTCTGCTATAGGATGCAATCCTGATTATATCCCTCCCCAGAGCTATCTTTTGCACCACTGCCTCGTACATCTTCTGCTCTTTTCTTGAACTTCAGATTTGAAAATCTACACAGTCAAGAAAACTGAGTCACTCAGACAAAGATGAACAAAGTTTGGTTAATGGTTTTCTGAGATTTAGAATTGCTGTGTTAAGTTTATTCATTTCACTTCATCTAAGAATATTGTAACTTTCTAATGTGACTTATGTAGATCATGTCACTTTTTTACTTTGCATATTAGTTATTCACATTAAAACTTCTCAAAGAGCCCTGTGACACCTTACTACAAAAATATGTACCTGAAAAGAGTGGTTAGGTGAAGGTAGAACAGCAGGGAAACCATGTAAATAATAATTCAAAAATAGAGGCTTGAACTTTTGAATACAATCACACCATTAAAAATCAAAATAAAATATTTAAAATCTGTTCATATAATAATGACTATGGGGAAGTGAGGATCCAGGTACATATACCTTGAAACAATTCTGGGAAAAAAAAAAGGTATTAAGTAAAAAATATTCCATTACATATTTTTAGACAACCTGAATTCTAATTACTCAATCAAATAAATTATCTAAGTGAATTGGAAAACAGGGAAAAAATTAAGAACAAAGCTGCAAACTATGCAAGGTGGGAGGTTTCTTTCACAAGTAAATACTCAAACACTGCCCTCACTGTTTAAAACTTTCTTTCTACTTCAGGTTACAAATGTTAGGTGGCTAAGTACACCTTTATTGTTTATAAATGCATCTAGACATAAAAAGCTCATCAATTTCTATGGGAGTTGGATGTTATATATTTCTGAAAACCTCTATTTGACTCCTTCCCAAATATGATTCAGTCTGCTTAAACTCACCTGTATTTTAGATTCTCAGTAGATGAGTACTTTCAACGCATATAGTTTCACATGAAGCCTGCAGAGAAAGGTAGATAAATTTGAAGAATGTAATCAGTTGAGAACCTTATGAAAAGCTCAAAAGCTCCTCTGATGAGTCCCAGTCAGC
>NW_010428258.1:0-2485 GCF_000710305.1 Buceros rhinoceros silvestris | reverse complement strand
CAGCTGGAATGTCCAATTGCATGTAATTACCATAAGCTATAGCTGCACACTGAGATTCTTTGTGCGTCAGCATCATGTGAGGCATTTTAATGTAGCCCTATTAGTATAAACTGGGCTACCTGGGTTTATGTTGGCTGACAGCAGGATCTAATGAGACAAAGTTGTGCACTGACTTTATTACACAAAGTGCATACTCAAGAGGAGGCTAGAGAATTTAAACATTTCTGCTTCCAGCTTGAGCCACACTGAATCTCAGTCTTCGTCTGAAAAATTATGCCCAGCTGTCATTCATAGGCCAATAAAAAATGTGAAGAAAATAAGAACTGTCAAAACCGTAACAATTGTAATCATTAACTTACAACATTAATTTACTTGAAGAAATCAGGATGGAAGACTAATGCAAATATCTTAAATATCACTCTTTATATAAACATCTTCTTATATTCCCATCTAATGCAGTGGACATGTATGGCTGTGATGACACAAATACTTGCAAAGCTTACTAGAAAAAACACATGCTTTTTTCAAAGAGCAAACCATTTATTTACAGTTGGACTCAACATTACCCTTGGACACAGTGATCTTAAAGGTCTTTACCAACCTAAACAATTTGATGATTCTATAGATTACACACCCTGCTCCACAGAGATATGTCATCAGACTACGTTAAAATTTTTTTTTTTTTGAGCTGCTGATTAAAATTCTTCAACCGCAATGAAGCAGGGAAGGGAACACAGATCAATACACTTACTTTGTGACATCCCAATACTCACTTTTAATCCTGAGAAATAATCATTCTTCTCATTTTTAAATCCATGACATCACAGACATTAAATAGATATCTTTTGGACAGGAAGGAAGATATCATTATTCCCATGTTACTGATGGTTAAACTGAAGTGTGAAGCAATTGATCCAAAATTAATAGGTAATAAAGTCAATACTAGAACTCATCACTGTTTTGCTTACTACCCTAAATCCTTAGTATCCCAAAACACAATAGCCCCAAATAGAGTATCAGCTATAAAATCCTTGTTACTCCCTGTTATTTTCTGTATCTACATGGCAGAATATTGATTTGCTAAACAATTCCAAACAATGATAATCCACGATAAATCTTCCCTGAAGCCGTATTCTGGTTTTGCACAGCCAGCTCTTTACCTGATAAAGTTACTCTATTGCAACAGTTTAGATAATATCATAGATGGCTGCATGTTGCTTGTTTGTAAACCATCTTAGCCATCCAGGTATTCAGCAGCAATGAGAAAGTTCAAAATAAGATAGTGCTATGTGTTGGCTTTCATATATGACAGGCATACCACCACAATACAGAAGCTGATCTAACACTTTACTGCATGTGGGAGAAGTGGTATGCTGTTCCTTAAAGGTTATCCTATTCATTTTTCAAAGCTGCTTTCGCATCAGTTTAGTGAGCTGAACTAGCTCACCAAGGAACCACACAAGAGTTTTTTCAAACAACAACAACAAAAAAAAGAACCCAGATGCTAAATTGTGATTTTGAAGTTCCTTTGAAAATATACCTTTTTTCCCTACTCTCCCTAGATATATAGAATGATCTAGAACAAAATTCCTCCAATATATTTCTTAGATTTTAAATTTTATGTATTCTTTTGTCCACTTTAATAAATACATTTTCCTTGTTAATATGGTCTTCTGAGCCGAAATTTGTTCTGGTAGATATAAACACTCTGGTAGGTAGAGGTAGACTATAGAAGATTGCTTTCAGAATGTATTTCCCTTAATTTCCTATTAAAAGAAATTAAGGAAGTAGGCACAAGATCTTCAGATGATATGCTATGTGCTTCTGCTTTTAGTGGGTCTGATGTCATTGAGAACACTGCAATTTAAAAAATACTCTAAAAAAGCATGAGAAATATTATTTATAGGTGTTACACAGTCCTTTGAAAGATAACCCTTGGAAGAGATGAAAAAACTGCAATATCTGTGGAGAAAAAACAGTATATTACAGAAAGGTAATGATGCCTGTAAGGAGCAAGAGCCTGTAATAAAAACAGCATGCTGGTATCATTTTTCGAAAAAAACCCCAAATTGTTGAAATTATAATTTACCTGCTAGGCAAAAGAAAAAAAAAAAAGGGGATTTCTTCTGAACCTCCTTTCCTGTTCCAAGATGCTATAATGGTTTCATTTCATTACTGAAGCTGTTTCATAGTATGAAAAGTTATAAAAAAAAGGGTGAGAGTGTTCACACTTTAACCATACAAGAAATATTGATGGATCTCTTTTGCTTTATACAGCAGCAGATATGACTTAATAGTCCTTCACAATTCAGTCCTCCAGATCCAATGAGCATGTAAGATGCTCTGCCTCTCTGCCCAGTCCACCAGAATCCATAATTATCTTTAAAATGCTTGGTTATTTCTCATTATGTGGACAGGTCTCTCCATCTCCACTTTTGTCGCAGGTTGAAAAAGGGGGAGCTGTTTCCCACCGAAAGGGATGCGA
>NW_010428257.1:511-1179 GCF_000710305.1 Buceros rhinoceros silvestris | reverse complement strand
TTTTTTTTTTTTTTAGTCCAGATTTGGAAAGAACCTTACAAATAGTGGAGATTTGGGGGATGCTATGAAACCGTCCCGGCCAGCCGTGGCGGGCAGGGCGGAGCAGAATGCCACGTACGGGTGCGGCAGAGACACGGTTCATTCTTGAAGGGCTTGTCCGTGAATGGCTCAAAGGAAGAGTCACCGCTTCGACCTTCGGAAAGTTAGGGCTCGTTTCAGCACAGTTTTTACATGGCTGTGCATAATCCCCTCGATAGGTTGCAATCCCATGTTTCGAGATTTGCAATTAGTCAATCGAAATAAGGGCAAGACGCGCAGCACCAAGACTAACTCTGTCGTTAACGTTTGTTACCGTCTCGGGAAGAAGACTGCAGGATGTCTCTGCGATCTCCAAACTTTCCGCTCCAGGGGAAGCAGGATTTCAGCAGAAAGAAGTATAGGCTTCTCCAGACTGCGAACGAAGAAACAGTGGTAGAAAAGTGTGCGACTTTTCGTTTGGCTCTTCGAAGCAGGTTTCCCAATGCGTGGCCAAACACTTCTCAGAGAAGGGAAGGTGTCCTTTTCTGGCTACAAGAAAGCGCAGCCGCCCACCGTGCCCTTCTGCGGCGCCGTTTGAAGAGACCCGCGGGGGTGGCCGAAGCCACTGACACGGGCTGGGGAGAAACATC
>NW_010428257.1:0-415 GCF_000710305.1 Buceros rhinoceros silvestris | reverse complement strand
GGGGGGGTAGCCGAAGCCACTGACACGGGCTGGGGAGAAAAATCTTTTGGGACTGACCTTGGATGCTGCTACTGCCTCGCCAAGGTGGAAAGGAGGCGTCAGGGCTGGCCAAGGTCCCCCGGGTACCCTGCCTGGCTTTGGGAGCCGGAGGCTCTTTTGTGCTTGCACGGCTGGAGTGGGGCTTGGGGCCAGGATCTGCTGACACCGGGGTGCCTGGAGAAGGGGAAACTCGGGGGGGAGGCACGGCGGGCAGATGCGCTTCGCCGCGCTTGCTCTCCGCCTTTTCCCGTTCCTCCAGCGGGAGATCCTATCCAACCAACGCGCGTCCCTAAGAGCGGGGAGAAACGCTCCCATTGTTTCTAGACCGGGGCTACCTGCGGACACCCGCCCAAAGGATACGCGGACCCGGGAGGGC
>NW_010428256.1:0-3075 GCF_000710305.1 Buceros rhinoceros silvestris | reverse complement strand
TTCTTATCTCTCTTCTTAACCCTTTCTCCTGTAACAAGGGAGTGGCTGATTAGAGAGAGATTTCTCTCCCATGATTGGCCTGCCTCAGCCAACCGGTGACATTGATTTTTAATCTATGGGATAGATAACTGAGAAATGCTCTTCTAGTCCTTCTAAGAAGACCATTCCTTCTCTTTGAGCTCTTTTGAAGCTATTAGTTCAAAGTCAGCCCTTTGGAAAATACAAAAGGCAGCTAAACATGAACTCAAAAGTGTTATGAAGGCTGTTCTTTTGAAGGCCTTATTCCGTATTTTCTATTTCTGAAAGACAAACCAACATTAGAAGAATCTATAGCTCCCTAATACTTCAGTGTGGGAAGTCCACTTGGACCTTAATGGAAAATATAATGCTTTCATGATGGATTCTGCATTAAGTATCTAATATGGGTGGTCAGGATGACAAATGGGTCCCAGGTAATATTCACACACCATTCAGAGATGTTAAACTAGTGATGGGTGATGTCATCTAAAATTCATTTAAATTAGATGTCTAAATTAATCAGAGTTAAAGAGTGAGTATATTCCCCATCAGCTAGCTGTGACTTTTTTTGAGCAGTTTCACTCAGAGGTGTTAAAATTCAGTGCGATAATTTGTCTACTCAGAGCTGTGAAGACCAACTCAGCCACTTTTACTTGTAACTTAAAATTAAAAAAACCCTAGTATTGAAATTAATTTTGTGGTAGAAGGTTTATATCTGCTTTATCCTAAACTCTTGGTTTAAAGGACTGCAAAAGAAGAGAAGAAAATGGAAAATAATTATTACGGACATCCCCTCCATGGACACCTGCCTGTACGTGTGGACATCTATAACTGTCCTTCAAAGCCAGTAAAATAATAATCTGTTGCAGCAAGCTTCCAAAAGGAGACATTTTAATGAAAAGCCCATCCAAATATAGATTCACTATTCTAACAACTACTGAATTTTATTCCTCAGGTGTCGAATAGGTGGAAGATTTGTAACATTGTTATGTGGTGTACTGGCCCATTATTTTACTTTATTGAACACGACTTCTTATTTCTTTAGGGCACCATCTGTTCATAACACTTTCAATAATTGGCTCCCATGGATAATATTAGTGTATAACAGAAAGTAAAGTTTGCTGATAATTCCCAAGGACATTGTTTTAAACAGTACTCTGATATATGGATAAGAAAGCATCAACATTTAGCAATAGGGAATAAGTTGGTGTACTTGACTGGATACTCTTGTAGAAACTGATTTTCTCTAATGTGACACCTCAACTATAACATGTGCACTGGAAAAAAAACAAAATCTAAGCCACACTGTAAGACATTGACATTTGTCAATACTTGTGTGATTTAGTGTTATAAACCTAGTGAAAATCAGCAAAATTTAAATTTTTAGCCACAATTCTTCAGTTAGTCTTTAACAACTGAACAGAATATAACAACTTCTAATTAAAGAAAAAGATTGAGTCATTTCATCCATGTTCACAGAAATCACCATTGCTTACAAACATTAACAAAAATGCAAATATTCTGCCATGGTAGAAGTACTTTTTTATTAATCTATTGTGTTAAGATAGAATTTTGGGTTTAGCTAGAGGTTTTATCTAGCTCAATGTTTTTCATCAAGAAAAGAAGTAAAGCCTTTATGTGGTGTCAGTCTTATCTGAACAGTGAATGTCTCAATTTGCTTGACTTCCAGCTTATAAATCGAACAAAAATAGCACAATGGGTATCCACGAGCATGTTGTTGCTGAGTTCATTGTCATTATAAAATAGGTGGCCTAGTTTGTGACTGAGAAACAACAAAGATGACATTTTAAACCAGATGATGTTATTGAGCAGAATACTAAATGAATCTGTACGTTTCTAAAGCAACACGCCATTATCGCCAAATATATACAGCCACTCGTTCCATTAAATACCGGTTTAAGATCTCCAGAAAGATGAATCCCCAGAATTTTTTTTCTACTTCCAAAATTAGTAGCATGGAGGAGTGGGGGGTGAGAGGGTAGGGGGGTGGGAAATATATCAAATCAGTCTCGGAAGCATAATGAAGCGTCCTATGACAGTAATCTACCATTTCCAGGAAAGAAGGACAGCTTCTTTTCTTTTCTTTTCTGGGTTTAACCAAGACTATAGGAAGAATTCTTAGAAGATCTAAGAGTCACCACTAATCTCACCTTCTTTTCTGCATTCGCAATGCCCTTAGTGACCTAATCCTCAAGAGTCATAATGTATAGTACATCAAAGATACGAAAAAAAACATCCACACTCAAGAGAGGATGAAGGAAATAGTCATATGTTCCAGCTGGAAGTCATTGCTCAATGCACTCCTGGAAGTCTCTCAGAAACCACGGTAGAAAAACATGAATAGAAGTTTTATAAAAGTGTCTATATTAACTGAACAGTTAAAGGATATGTGGAGATTTCATTGCAAAACATCACAAAAATCAGTTTTGCAAATTGCTTGTGCTTTAAATTTAGCATTAAACTCTTCCAAGGAAAAATCATATTGTTTATGATGCCCCTCCAAGTTATGTTGATTATCCCTCTGAGATTTCAGGCCAACCAGAATGGAGTTTAAATCACAAAGAGAATATATGTACATACAAAGAAAACTCAAGAAGTCATTATTAGATAGATGAAGTGCTGAGAGATGGAATGAACTTCCAGTATAGCTGATGCAGTTAAGTAGTATAAATGTATTTAAGAAAAACAATTATAAAGTGGGGAGACTAGTAAGTTAAAGACATTAATCAAGTCTGTGGTGCAATGTAGCCAGCTTTCCTCTTCGAAAATAAATATTATTTTCATTAACATTACTACTATGCTTTTTTCTTTAATGTACCTCATATTATCCTTTGCCAAGACAAAATTATTTCTATCATGATGTAAGATGGAATGATTCACTGAAAGGCTCCAAATAGTCATAAAATTAATGGCAACACAAGATGAACAAGGATTAAAGCCTCAAAGCTTCCCTCTACAAATATACATTAATGTGTATTTATGGGTCTGTCCATTTGTGTGTGCGTGTGTGTACACAAAAAGCATATATATATATAT
>NW_010428255.1:1112-2824 GCF_000710305.1 Buceros rhinoceros silvestris | reverse complement strand
GCTGCTGTCTCCTTTGAGAGCACGCATAGAATCAGTCTTGAGGAGAAAAGACAGCGCAGAAAGAACTGTGCCTTGACTGTACCACCCAAGGAGACCTTCCGGTGTGCTCTTTGCAACCGGTCTTGTCTATCCCGCATTGGCCTTTTCAGCCATCAGCGCGCTTGCAGTTAGCGTGGGTAAAGCCCTTCCCAAATCTTCGTCCGTGAAGCCAAGCCATGATGATGAAATGTGTTGTGTGTTTCATCTCTTAAATTTTTGTTTTCTGTTTTTTTCTTTATATAATAAAATATTCAAGAGTCTTCTGCAAGATTGTTTCTCACTCTCATGTATGTACTCATTTTATGTGTTTTATTTTTTATCATCTTAGCTGATATGTCACGTAATCTTACTTTGTGAAGCTGGGGAGTGTTATGACTGAGTTTGGATAGGGAGAAAAAAACTCCAGCCAGAATATATTAGCTGTATTTCAGAAACCAGGGGAGAGAAGTGAAGTAATATAAATGGGAAAATAATCCAATCCTGATTTTATTACAAATTTCTAGTTACTTCAAGTACTTTTTCCTGTGTAGTTATATAAATAGAATGGGAGTGTAAAGTAATCCTTTCCTAAGCACCTGTCAATGTATTTGTCATCCTGTAATTATATTTATTATTTGAAATGATACATGAATTTAGTACGGGACCTGAGAATTATTTCTGCAGTACAAGCATGAAACTAATTTATTTCTCTATACTCCGTATTTATAGTGAACACAGTTTTAAAATGGTTGTAAATCTAATGTGAGAAGTTTATCAAAGTTGCAGGAAAATGCAAAAGAAATGGGATAGAGAGAAAAGAGAATGTGAGTGGACTAAAAATGGAACAAAAGTGCCCATCACCTGAAACATAACATTGAAAGAAATAATCAGATTAGAATAGCAGGAGAAAAACTGTTCTGAGACTTTGAAGAGATAGTGATTTGTTCTCAGAGCAACCTTGAAAGAATACAATCAGGTTTTCTGACCTTTACCTCAGAAGCAGACAATGTGGCTTTTTGTTTGTTGAACAAAAGCCAACACCCCCCACTTTTACTAGCGTTGCCTTGTTGCAGCTGGTCAGATGAGTGTGTATTGCTCCCATAGTTGATCACCTAATGGAAGATAATGAGAGTGAAGGATCAGTCTTGGTCACAGGGAGGTGAAAAATCTAATCTATCAAGCTAAACCCTGCTCTTGCACAGCCAGGGCAATGGTAGCAGAGCCATGAGCAGAACTGGTCTAAAATGCCTCAGCAAAAAATGTGGACTTGCTACGTGTGTTCTATGCCTAACAATTTCAAATGGGAAGTCGTATCCCAATGCTTTTAGAGAAGGGCTGGGTGGAGTGTAGGTTCCCGGCCAGAAATGTGGTACTTAATGCAAACCCAACAGAGACCCTTGGAAAAAATCTTCTTGATCTGAGTGGGCTTTGCAACAGGTAGCAAGGTGCCACAACACAGAAATGCATAGTCAATGCAATAGCAACATTTTATTGCAGCACAGTCAGCGAAAGTCGGGTTAAAACTGTTGGCAAGAGCTGTATCAAATCATGTACACTGTGAACAACATTGGTGGAAATGTATGAATAAAAACACTGTCTTCTCAGCCAGTGCAGACAGGCTGTGTCTTGCTGTAGAAACTCTATCATACACAGAGTGCTGCAGGCCATATCTTCAGTGCAATCCTCTTACTCTT
>NW_010428255.1:0-1027 GCF_000710305.1 Buceros rhinoceros silvestris | reverse complement strand
TCCCTCTTCCATTAAGAAACATGTATTATCACGGGGGGTTTTTTACCTTTTTTTTTTAAATTATTTTTACTTCCAGTATCTTACTATGGAAACAATCTTGGACTCTGATAACGCAATATGGGGTTTGGTATTAAGCAGTAATTTTGGAACTATTTCTACTCCAGCTACTGAATATAACAACTTTTTTAGGTTACCAAGCAGATCAGATGTTTTGTACCTATTATTTACTTGTTGCAAAGCAGCTTCTGGCCTAAAATGTGTGTGATTCTTTCCTCTGAGGAGAATTGCACTGTAGTATCTAAAATTGCTGTGGCAACTCATTCTTAACTCTGTCTAAAGGCTAGTGAAATGGGAAACTGACTTGGACAAGACTTTTGTGTGATACATGCATATAATCAGGCCAGGAGATTAATGGGAAGCAGTGGGATGTGTTTTGAGAAAATTAACAAACTGAAGTATCTCAGGCAAACTGAAGAAGTCAACTAAGGCATAACCTCAGATGGACATGTTTTGATCAATTATATTATTTTTGTCTTCAGCCGTTTGAGATTACAGAGAGATATTTGGCAATGCCGCGCTTGAACATGAATGTTACAGGTGGTTACCAGCTTAGTCTCAGTAGCAGAAACTCAAACTGTTGGAAAGCATAGTCACAAATGGCTCAGCTTTCAGTGCACAGGTAACGCTTGTGTAACTGCCAAAACACACTATATTGTGCTGCCAAAGGAAGGCAATGAACTTTGGGTAATAGTAGTATTAGCTTTGCAGAAATTAGTGGAATTACATGGATGAATAATAGGAACTCTCTCTGTCATTAGAGCTGTTCTTGGTTGATCTATTCATCACTACTTATTTAATTATTTTTTCCTAATTATTTAATTGTTTAAATAATTACTATTTAATTATTTAAATGCTACTTATCTAATTATTAATTATTATTTAATTATTATTTATTAATCATATTCCCAATGCATGGGAGTTTCTGAATTCCACATACCTGATAGAAACAGAGTGTGATGCATTCAGC
>NW_010428254.1:2446-3377 GCF_000710305.1 Buceros rhinoceros silvestris | reverse complement strand
AGAATCCAAGAGCCAGCGGTGAGTCGAGTGCAGCTGCACCCCGATGGAGCACCCGGATTTTGGAAAGTCACAGCCTGGGTGCCTGCATTTAACCCTGCCACGTTTTAGCGCCGTTTTTGCCCAGCGCGGGATTTTCAGCACCAGAACCAGGACTAGACAATGGGCTGGCGAGCGCAGCGAGCTCGGCTCAGGAGTTCATGGCATCGCTGGGGGCTCAGCCCTAGGAAACTTACCTCCCCAGGTCCTCTGCTGGGCCTTCCCGAAGCCCATGATGAGAAGTAAAATGGGGAAGGAGCTCACAGCGTGGTGAGGATTTGGTTTATTTTTTTCCAGTGTAGAAGAAATCTGCAGAAAAGCAAAACCTGACCCCATTCCCACCCGTGGGGTAGGTCTTTATGTGGGAAACGGGACAGATGGGTGCCAAAGGAGCTGCTCGAACACATTCTGGGAAGCTTCTTGGAAACCAGCCAGTTTGTCAGTTTGGTGGTGACCACCCTAGAGAGGCTTGGCAAGAGGCAGACCCTGTATCTAGAGCTGGGTTTTCAAAGGGCAAATAACCCAGTGCTGCTGACCTGACCAGTTCCATGTTTGTGGGCTCCACAGCCATAAAGCACACGTGGGGCTGCCCAGCATGTGGCTGCTCCCTTGCCTCTGCAAACACCGTCTGGGCTGAGCAAAGCTCGCCGGCACAGGCCGGCTGTGCCAGATGCCTGCAGACCTCTGCCCCGCAGAGTAATGGAGCGATTGCTATTGCTGCAGCTGAACTGCCTGGAAAAGCTGTGACATCATTATTTAAGAAAAACAATCTGTCAGGAGCAGATGCACCATGATCCAGGAAAATACGGTATTTATTTTGCAAAGGCAGCTGAGCAAGTCAGTGGGAAGTAGAGGCCACGGCTAAGCAGTCTGCTTGTCTGGGGCAAGTGGGGGC
>NW_010428254.1:0-2318 GCF_000710305.1 Buceros rhinoceros silvestris | reverse complement strand
GCCTGTTGACCCCAGCCACTTCCACAAGTGACAACTGCAGTAATCAGAGAGGTACCGAGCTCAAGGACAGGCAGCTCCCAACAGAGAGGGGAGAAACCTGAGTGTGTGTCAAATGAGGACAGTACATGTGCCAAAATCCCATCAGGAGGACAAACAGCTTTCCTAAACATTAAAAACCTACCGGGGAGAGGTGGAAAGAGGAAGCAAGTGAGGGAGCAAGGTGGAAAAGCAGGTTTTTGCTATTCCGAATGCTCAGGCAATGCCCCGTTTGTTGTCATTCCCCGCCACCATGTGCCTAACACAAAGAAGCTGGTGAGGGTTCATGCTGGGCACAGCACGGAGTGGTCTGCGGGGCGTGTCCTGCCTGAGGGGTGAGAAATAGGCTCCTGCCCCCAGAGGAGGCACATAAAGAAAGATTTTATGGCTGAGACCCCACAAAAAGCCTGCTCCACAGCAGGTGGGGGCTTGCAGCAGGCTGCCAGCCAGCTGTCCTGCCTGGCCACATCAAACACCACGAGGAGCGAGAGGCTGGCTCTACCTCAGTGCTCCGCCCTGCCTTTCTGGGGGACTTCTTCACCTACCAGCATATCTGGTCTGCTGGGAGACAAGCCAGAGGAGCTGGGGGTCCTGCAGAGCAGCGCTGAAGACTGGCTTCCTCTCCTCTTGGCATTTCCCTTCCATGCAGGGCTGCTTTGGTTGTCTCATGTCTGCCTCTGTCCTATCGTGTGTTGAAAATCTCATCCTCCTCTTAACCTCCAGATCTGCCTTACTGCATCTTCTCCTAACTCTGCAAACAGCCTGGCCCTCCGCTTCCAGCTGATGGTTCCAAGTCGCCCTACTGTGAATCGGCCCCAAGCCCTGCACCAAAATTATCCATGAATTGACTAAACTAAAAAAGAAACAAGCCCTGTGTGGCTCAGTCCTCACTCCGGGCTGTGTTGAACGCTGGCTGGGCTCCACACAGTGCTGGTCGCAGCCGGTCCTGCTTGTGTAGTTCAGAGAAGCTTTTTGCATGAGGCTCTTTTGTTTTCTGCAACTAGAGAGCCAGCACCAGCAAAGATCTGCTGGGAGACTTGCACAGACCACAAGGCACTTGCGTGCACCCCCGGCATCCCTGCTTCCCCAGAGCCTGGTCATCCCATGGCTTCACCCCCCAGCTCTGCACAGCCACCCAAATGGACCAAGGCGCCTTCTCTTCCTACTGGGGGAGAGCAGGGGACCTTCCTCAGGCTGGGCTTTCTCAGCTTCTGGCCTGTAGCCAGTGTGCAATGGCTAGTAGCCCAGAGATGCTATTGACCAGCGAGTTCCTGGACAGGGTTACAGACCCTGCTCCACTGAACCACGGCACAAGGCAGCCCCCACCCCAGGCACTGGAAAGCAAGAGGAGCAGCAGGCAGCCTTCTTCCCCGAGCAATTCTGGCAGTTGTGACAGTTTCCAGGAAATGTAAATAACTACCCAGCCATCTGGAACCAGTCCTGGGCTGGTCAGCAAAAGATCCCTCCCAGGCTCTGCCCTATTTCTGCTGGCTGCTCTGTGCAAATGCAGAAAGAATCAAGGAGGTGGCACGGTGGAACAGGCCCCACCAGGACACAGAGCAGCAAGCTCGACTCTTGCTCTGACCTCATGCCACAGACCATCTTCACTTGACTCTGGAAAAGCAGCGTCGGCCAGCCCTGCCTTCAATGCAGGGCCAGAGCCCCACCAAGGCAAGGGCTCCTGCCAGGGCTGGGGATGCTCAGCCCCTTCCTGGGGCACCAAGAGGCCTTATGGAGAAGGACAGGCAAGGACAGACCCCTCACTCCACCACAGTTCACTTTGCTTCATTTTATTCTTTTATTTGTACAGCTATATTTTACAGAACGCATTAATGCAGTTTAGACACAGCCCAAACCCTGTCTCCCGAGATTGTTTATAACACAAGCATGTAAAATAAGACCAAAAAAAAAAAAACCAACAAAAAACCAAAAACCAAAATGAAAAAAATAAAACATTCCCCGATAGAGAGTTCCACCAAAACTCCTTTTGCAACATCAGGCTGTACCTTGAAGAAACTGAGCTCAGTATAGTCCATACATTGAAAACTTCCATTGAAAAGAAAGGCACCGTGCGAAACCACATTTTACATATATACAGACTGAGAACTAGAACAAAAAAAGAAAATTACACTTTATTATTATTTTAAATTCCTTCTGCAGCTTTGTTTGTTTAATACACACTTTTTTGTAAATTGTAAACCTTCACTTGCAAAAAAATACAAATACACTGATGCATTTAGACAAAATATTTTCTTACTTGTACAGATGCAATACTTTAAAAT
>NW_010428253.1:498-928 GCF_000710305.1 Buceros rhinoceros silvestris | reverse complement strand
TGAGGATCCTATGCCAGAGTGTCATTGCACTGACAGGTGCATGGATGCCAGACCATGTGTTGACGTAAGGACCATCAGTGTCCATGGAGAAGGTCAGGGCTTTGGCACAGCCAGCCAGCTGGGGAGTGTTTGCCTGTAGTCAGAAAATAAAATATCCTCCGGAGAACTCGTCCCTGTCTGCCTCACCGCTTTCTGACCCACCGAGTTTGAAAATGAAGATACCTTGGTGTAGTTTTACCAGAATGGGAAGTTAGGTGCTGCTTATTCATAGAGCCCTGTGGGCATGAATGTAGCCGTGTCTTTGTCTCTTGCTCTCAGTGTTTTGAATTGCAACGGGATTTAGCTATGAGGTGGAAGAGGAGCATGACTGAAAAAACTCAGTAATAAAGCTATGTACAGCCACATCAGTGGAGCTTTCCGGTGAGCTGCA
>NW_010428253.1:0-385 GCF_000710305.1 Buceros rhinoceros silvestris | reverse complement strand
CACACCAGGGGAGCTTCCCGTTGAGCTGCATGCAAGGGGAAGGGAAGCATTATGGCTCAGCTGGCTCCCCGGGAGCCAGCCACTTTATGGGAAAGGGCCTCTGTAGATGTGTTACTTCTTGGTGCGCTGCCAACATGTTAGCACTGGTCAACCTAAAGCAGAGCATCTGTGAGGCAAGTGTGTTCCCCTGGCAGCTTTACTTGACCTCGCTTTTCCAGTCAGGTGTCTGACCTTAGTTTATTTCTTTTTCAGCAAAGAATTACAAAGGAAAAATTTTTCCCCCAGGAACCTCATTATTTATTTATATGTATGCTATTTTTTCCCATCCAAAATTCAAACATGTTTTGTATAATTAAAAAAAAAATTAAAAAATCTTAAAAAAATT
>NW_010428252.1:0-5053 GCF_000710305.1 Buceros rhinoceros silvestris | reverse complement strand
CGACCCTTAACAACTAGGTAGCTGACTTCTTGGAGGCAATTTTTTCAACACACAAATAAAAAACCTCTAAATGCATCAGCATGTGGGTCATCTGGCTCCAGCAGCAGGCACAAGAATGTACAGCCAAAAACTGAGGAAGGAAAGTGTCTATTTTACTAATAGCAGCAGCACTGAAATAAAAATATGACTTAATTCTGCTAAGAAATTATAGATGATTAAAAACATGGTAATGCTCTATTCTCCAGTTCCTACTCCATACCACCAACTGCGGTGGTATCATTATATGACTAATATTTTCCTTGTCATTTTTATTGAGTTTTCTTTTAAACATTGACCAATCTAAAACCAACCAGCACATGAAACATGCAACCAGCAAAATAAAATTAACAAAGAGAATCAAAACCAGTGACTGGCTGAAGAGTGCTATTCAATGCCCACCTCTTAACCCAAGTTAACCTGAAAAAACTGACACGCTCTCCTAGGAAAATCCTAACTCTTTACTATGTTTACATCATGTCAGCTAAGAAACAAGATACAACAGAACAGATATGCATATAGTACTAACTGGGCAAGAAGACAAGTGGTCAGTTTGGAGATTAAAAATCTCACCAATTCAAGACAAAGGTCACCAGTTTCATGTGGGGTTTTTTCTGAAGAAAATACTTCTGCCTCTGTATTGCTGAAATGAAAGTCCAACAGGCTATCTCTTTGGATCGGTACTAAGGTAAACAGAGAGAGGAAGAACCTGCAGGTTGCCTTCCCATCCCGCCTTTTCAATGACATCTTTGTACCTCTGTTAAGACAGTGTTAGTTCAGGAAGAACTCACACTACTGCTGCTGTTTAGCTGTATCTTCTCAACCAGGGCTGGTATCTATTATAACTAAGCATCTCTGGCACCAACTAGAGATCATTCTGTGTATGTTACTTCTCCTGTCATTTTTACTAACGGTGGGACATAAGCCGGCATAAGTAAGAACAGGAATTTTGAGGAGATTCTAGACCGTGCTATTGAGTTGCATTATATATTACATACCTACAGTGCTGGTATAGAAGCAGTGGTGGGTTCTGGATCTTTCTCTATTGCCTGTCAAAATCCCCTAAAAAGGACTATTTTCTCATTTAACACAATTCCTAATTTTAAAATAAGTTGACAGATATTACAGACAGCAGCAAATATATATATTATGTGGCAGCACTAATACAGTATTAGGTGGCAAAGTGCTCTTCTTCAGAGTAAGGATTGGAGCAGCTCTGTAATAATAATGGAAAGTCACCTGTAGGAAAACCTATTTGCCAATGTAAAGACAGGCAGCACCAGTGGCTCACTGCTGTTCTAATCTGGAAAGCCAGGTACTCCAGTAGTACCGCTCAGGATGCTTTTTTAACGGCAGATGGCTTTGTAAGTGCTCAGCGTGCGCCTGGAAAGAACTCTCAGTTGTTTCATAGCATTGTTTTTGTAATGCATCTTCATATTCTTGTTCTGATAATGAGACATAAATGGCCATGGGGTTTACAATGAGTAGCAGGAGGCTAACTTCAGGCCGAATTTTACTAGACCAGACATGTAAAACCCACCTGTTTTTCATCAAGTATTCTATTTAAATTAGCCTAAATTATAGGACTCTTATCTACAGCAGACTGCAGACAGTACAGACAACAACACTAAGGTAGGCTGGAGGCCATGCCAGCCAGGCTGTCGGGCTTGGCTGGTTTGCAGGTCAATAGCCGTAAAAGCTTTTTTCCCCACTGTCAACAGACTCTCCTTGACTGCTTTATATTTTTCCCCCTGTGCTCTACTTAGAGAGTTTGTCTGTCTGACCACAAGCACATACGAAAACAGAACAAAACAAGACCATTCTAAAGGATGTAAAAGAATTAAAATCCATCCATCTTTTGAAAAAAGGTCCTTCCTTCCCTGTGCCACTACAGTTCATGCATGGGACTTCAGAGGTTGAAGAGGCCGAGGTTTTGACCCGACCTGGTTAAATCCTATGCACGTGCTTGTTGACTGTACAGAGACGGGATCACTTTCAAGTCAACAGCACTATTCATGCACACAGAGTTTGATGGAAAAGCAATAAACAGGATTGTGGGAAGATAGGACACTCGTGGTAGAAAGTGGAGGCCTGTGCCAAATGAGTATCAAATGAAAAATCAAAAATGCAGCCAGGGAGAAAGGCAACAACTATACATACCATGAGGCAATTGGATATAAGGAAATAATACAAACAAAATGTTGAAAGAATCTTCAAAACATTCTAATTTGTTTCTTTGTTTGTTTTTGTAACATGCACAATTAATAGAGAAATAAGAGAAAGTGTTCTGTATGAGTAGCACTGCCGGTTGGAATAACAGCTCAAGCCAACGTGGCATCCTGCACAGCCCATTTTCACTTACGGAAAAAAAAAAAAAAAAAAAAAAAGAAAGAGTAAGTCACTGTTTTACCTCAGCTTTGTCAACTGCAAACAGCCTGTAGTGAACAGAACTGCCCATGGCCATTCTGAAATGTGTGGTTTATGATCATTCAGTATACCATCCAATCTAACTCAGCTTTTGTTTATTATTGAGATACACAGCTCTCTCTACAGCAAGGTGAAAAGAACAGCCAGCCTGAAAAGCCACATTTTACTGGCTCAGTAAGCAGCACCAACAGATTTGTGAGGCAATGTTCAAGAAGAGCCTTTTTTTAAACTGAAGATTTTGTAATGACTTTCCAATAAACACCCTATAAATGCTATATTTTATAATTTTATTTTTTATTATGGTGAACAAGAAGGAGGAATTTCAGGGCAAATAAAAGTGCTCTGATGCATGAGAGATTAGACCCTATTCATTTCAAGAGCTACATTCCTTCCTGTTTCTGCAGCCCAAGGCGGAAATTAATTTACTGATACAAAACTCCTCCCAAAGCCAAAGGATCCTTTGACCTGAGGCACGACTATGTTTTCACAGAGATGCTCAAAGTTACTACAATGATCAATTTTTGTGACATTTGTACAGAACTGCAGAATTAATGAGTCTCAGCCTTTCTGCACCTGAGCTACTGATGATGACTCTTCCTTGCCCTGCTACTTCTTTTCTACTTTTCGTCCTCAGTCCCCAGCCAAGGACAACTGTCCACTAGTTAATTCCTCTTACCAGTGTTAGCTGTGTCAAGGAAGAGCCCAGCAGCTCAGCCAGTCTATTAAACTGCAGCTTTTCAGAATCACTTTTGTGCTCAGTCCTGGTGTGACGATGCAGAGAAACGCACCAGGCAGGATTATGAGCTCGGGCACCGCGCTGCACTCCTCAGCAGTGCGGGATTACAAGAGAGACGTCTAGGTAAAATCAGATCATCCAAGAGAGAATAATTAAACAGAAAAAAAAACCCCAACAAAGCATATATGACAGTTCACATGTAACAATGAGAAATTACCAAAAACATTAAAAGAACCCTACCAAATTACCAGAAGGAGGGAAGGCACTCAATCAGCTGTTTGGGTGAAGGGTTGAAAATAATGCCCATTTAAAGGGCTTTGAAGCAAACAGAAAACTCCTTGAGATTGTCCAATGTTTGCTGTTTTCTCTGGTGCTGGTTTGGGTTTTCATTAAGACACACACACACACACACCCCCCAGACTGGTTTTACCAGGCAAACAATCCATGTAGCTAAATTAAATATCTGGGTGTCACAAGTCTCTAGACATAAAGGTGTTCAGTTTTACAATTTTCACACTTCATGAGACTTTGAAAAGTTGGTATAAATGCATGGACAGCAGAACATTCCCTGTCTCACGCAATTTGTACGCATAATACTAATGCACACTATTTTAAGTCAAATGAATTGTACTGATAGGAACTTTATACATTCTGTGCCCTAAAAAATGTGTTTTATCTTTACATCATCTAGTAGAGCTGGCTTCAGCAGAAGATCTTAAGATATTGTTAATTACTTGCAACAATTACATTTAATTTTGGTTGTCCAAGCTAAAGGACTGGTGTGGCATTTCGCACTGTGTACACACCGACCAATATAAAAACGCCACTGTAACTAAGCCAACAGGTTTTAGTAAGCTCTTTTTCCGCTTTAAGCCTGGAGAGTGATGAGGTTATTGACTTCTATTCTTCTTGGTGGAAGAGGAAGCAGATGAAGTTAAATGCCATGCAGTGTACAGAAGTTTTGCCTACCAGATCCAAGATCACTCTTGTCATGTGTAAGTGGCATTTGCTCAGAAAATGCCCATTGCACACACCACCAAAACGTCAGCGTTAAAAAGTTCAGTATCGTGCAGTAAAACTGATGCACCTTTGATTGGTTTATTAGACGTATTACAAAAAAGCTTCCGTACTTTTCTTTACATTTGTTTCTAAAAATGGGCCTCTGTTTCGTGAAAATTGTGTATTGCCTTTAAACAAACCTTGCATATAAAATTTAGGAAGGCAGCGTGACTGGTTTCTCGGCTAGCCAGAGGCCACTGCTGGCCCTATCCACAGCCTGCTATTTATTTGTGCCATTCTTAATGTTTTATTTTACTCGTGTATGACCAGAGGTACAGCTGCTAGGGGCCACAGTTCTAATCAGCACTAGGCTTGGTTTGAGTCAAACTGAAGCAGTTTAACCACAAGGACAGAAAATAAAAGCCATGGATTGCTCTGTAAGACCCAGGTTTATCCTCCAGGGCACACTGGATCCCCTAGAAGATCCTGCCACTTACGAAGCCATGACTTGGCACTTCCAGAGCAGACGGTGCCCTAGGAGCGGGCCCGCACCACCTGTTCTGGAACTCATGACACATTATCATTCCCGCTGCGTTCAAGCTCAAGCTCTGTGGTTGTGATAAAAAATTAAACAACCCTTCCCTTCCACTCTGATTTTATTTTTTTTCCAGTTTAACCGTGCTGATGACTGAAGTCCCTCTAGTGGGACCCCCCCAGCTGCTCCTGAACCGTTCACGTGCTTAGGCTGATGCCTCTTGCAGGGGCCATGACGCAGAAATACAGTTTAGTACCCGGACCGGAGACTTACCGCGGCCTAACTACACCTCGCCAAACACAACCCGCCTCCCCTGTCCC
>NW_010428251.1:0-8621 GCF_000710305.1 Buceros rhinoceros silvestris | reverse complement strand
ACCCTGGTGCCTGTGGCCAAGGCATCAAGGGAATGGGGATAGTTCTGCAGCTTTCAAAACGATTGATTTACAGTGGAATGGAATGGAACGGAATTGAACAGTTCTGCTAGGAAGGGACTTAAATCAACCATCTAGTCCAACTGCCTGACCACTCCAGGGCTAACCATGGGTTAACGCCTATTGTCCAAATTGCTCTGCAACACTGATAGCCTTGGCACATTGACCAGCTCTGTAGGCAGCCTGATCCAGCATTTGACCACCCTCCAGTAAAGAAATGCTCCCTCATGCCGAGTCTGAACCTCCCCTTACACACTTTTGCACCATTCCCACACGTCCTGACAACAGATCCCAGGGTGATGAGCATCTCCCGCTCCACTTCTCCTCCTCAGGAGGGTATAGAGAGTGATGAGGTTGTCCCTCAGCCCCCTCTTCTCCAAACTAGGCAAAGTCAGAGTCTTCAGCTGCTCCGAATAGGACACATTTTGCAGCCCTTCTACCAGCTTTCTTGCCCTCCTCTGGATGCATTCAGGTATCTTCACATCCTTAACTGACTGTGGTAGATAAAGCCTGGTTCAGGGCCTTAGCCCTGGCACCCGTGCACAGATGTTGTGATATCAGTATAAATGTACACAGGCCAAAGTCCGTCTAGAACTTTATCTGACTACTCTCATAAATGACAATGAAAAATGTTTCTACAAATACTTTAGCAACAAAAGATTGCTGAAGAAAATCTCCATCTTTTATTGGATGTGGAGGGAAACACAGTAACAGTGAAACACAAGTGTGAGGAAAAGGCTGAGGTACTGAATGCCTTCTTTGCCTCAGTCTTTAATAGTAAGACCAGTTGTTCTCTGTGTGCCCAGCCCCTTGAGCTGGACAACAGGGACAGGAAGCAGAATGAAGCTGCCATAATCCAGGAGGAAATGGCCAGTGACGGATGGTTTCCACCCAAGAGTACTGAGAGAGCTGGTGTAAGTTCTCACCAAGCTGCTTCCTATCATTTTTCAGCATAACTGGGGTGGTCCCAGATGATTGGCGGTTAGCAAATGTGACCTACAAGAAAGTCCAGAAGCCACTGCCCCTTTTCGTTTTATGTAAGCTGCTGAGCCTTTCCCTATAAATCCCTATGTTGAAATTAACTTTTACTCTTTTTCTTCTCCTCTTGCAACCTTGTAGAGTTTTGGGTTTTGATTTTGGGTGGCTTGGGTTGTGGTTTGTTTTTTTTTTTTTCCATTATATAGCGATAACTATGTTAAGAATTACTACATATACTCTTTACAAGTCTGAGAAGTGAGCCTAAATGCTATGTAAGTTTGGCCTTTTAAAGCTGTATGATAAATCTACCAAATATTATGCCTTATGTACTATGAAAAACCTAATAAATTACTTACAGTCCACCCTTTCTTAGTGATACTCTGATCTTGTCTGACAATATAGTAAGAACTCTAGTTCAGTGACATAACATATTTCACACTGACTAATTTTCAACCCCTGATTACTTTCAGTAGTGACATGGGTGTCCACATAGATTCTGTAACACGTTATTATTATTTTTGTTATTATTACATTTACCTAATAGGTTTGGAGGTCTGGGTAACTGTATAGAATGGTACTGGAAATACTGTATTACACTGAATGCAATCAAAGCACAGTCTCTCTTAATGATATTTATATATAGTTGTGCAGACAGGTGGGAAGAAGATGATTATATATTCATATAGGAATGAGTACAAGATTAAAATAATTGTATCCATTAATGCTTCGATTCTTATTCTAGTGTTTACCAGCCCGAATTTTTTAGTACCAAATCCTGCATAGATGATTTTGGTATCTTTAAACCCAGCTGATCTGTCTCTACTGCACTTCATGATTTATTCTTAGCAGAAATTTCGGAAATAAATATTGCAGTGTTCTACCCACAGTAAAGTTAGTTAATACGTCTTTTTAAATTTTTCTTTGCTGTAGGCTTTGCATTGCCATGAGGAGGTAGTTTTCATTCATATATTAGAATCTCAGAAAAGAATGTAAGAATTAGGTTCCCCTTCTTAGCTGAGAACTAAGGTGGGAAGTGAAAGTAATAGAAATTAATAAAAAAAAATTTAGGTTCTTCAGCGAGCTGAAGTAGGACAGTCTTTTGATTGTCATGTTTCTATAGCAGTAGCTGGAGAATGAACTAAATTATCCTCAGCAAGATAGCTACTAAATACCAGGAGAATTTGTTACTCCTGAGAATTATCCACGCAAGCTATTACAAAGTCAGCATACATTCATCAAGCACTTAGTACTTTGGGGTTACTACAAGAAGCAACTGCAAAGCATTATACTTCCTTATCAAGGTACTGTAAACTTTCCTTACAAAGCAAGTGAATCAATAATTTCTATTGATCAAGGAGAGATAATCTCTGCCAAGGCCATTACAGATTTTAAACAAATCAGTGCAGAGCAGTTTTTCTTAAAGCAAGCACTGGAAAGAGCCATTAACTACTTAATATCATATACTTCACAGATACAGAAGGACAGGACAGCCAGAAGACATTTGCAGCTGAAGAATGAGACTGATGTTAAACTGAGAAGTTTGTGCCCAATACCATAACAGGTGGAACACAATGATCTTGGAAGATGAGCTCCAAGAGCCTGTATAAATATGGTACGGACTAATTACACCAGAGACTAAAGTATCCGATCAGAATTTTGTGTGATGATGGAGTGGAAAGAAACAAAGGGGTTTTTGGAGTTTGTCTGGCTCTATCTCTGCATTGTACTCCCTTTCTTCTGTTCACACTGAATTTCAGTCCTTGTTTTAACAGGTTTGATTCAGTGAAGCAATGGTAAAGTATCCTGTAATTCCTCCAGGAGAGTCATCAGGATACCAAATCATTCCTTTGCTCTTCTAACTGCATTTCTAGGTACAATTATAACTTTTCCTACTCTCCTAAATGCATTAGGCAAGCAAAATGCAGAACATGCTGGTTATTTGACAAAATAGCGGCACCCTGTGGTTTGTGCTTGACTTTGCTTGGCAACATTTGAAATCTCCCAGAAAAGTCTCTGATTCTGATGCATGTTGGTTTTTACTGCAATGCACATGAAAATAGGTAATTTATTTTAGCTCATGAAAGAGAGCAGATTTTGGTTAGAAACCTTGATTCTCTGCATATGAGATAGAGTGTATTGAGGGCAAGAATAGGACTCGGTCTTTGAAAAGTTATGAAAACTCAATAGCTTTCACACTCTGTGTTATCCTTCACTACTTTGTGTTTAGTTTTTTTCATTATTCACAGAAAGCTACGAAGCCATCTCTGAGTTAATATACAGGCATGTGTATATGCAACAATGTGGATTATAATCAATGAAATCAATTAGACCTCACGTAGTGCCTCAAGCAGGGCTTCGCCAACCTAGCGTCCTGGTATTTAGATGCCCAGTATGTATTATTTCAGTTCCATTATGATAGTTATTTCTGGAGGTCCTGTGTACCCCTCTTTCTGCTATGCAAAAGAATTTCAGTGATGAGACAGTATTCTGAGCACCTTCTAGTATCACACCTCCTGTGCCCTTGTGCATCTGGCCCCTGGGACAAGGATTGAGGGTGCAAATTCTGTGACACCTTTGAGAATCACTGTCACTCACTGCATTTTGACAAAATCTTGCCTCAGGATTTTGTCACAGAAGTGAGGCAGTGACATAATGTCATAATGTCAAAGGATGCCATTGTTTTCACTCTGTTGTTTTATTTATTTCTTGTAACCAACCCTAAAATCACTACAGTTTGTTTCACACAGTTTGTTTCACAGCCTATGTACTTATATTCCTCTATTAATAAATCACTCCTGAGATTTGTGCTCTGCTTGGAAAGATATGGAACATTGACAAGGTTCTGTTTTCTAGCTATCAATTTGTCAGTGCTCAGCAGGGCTCAAACAACAGAAGTCCCAGGTAACAGATTTTGTTCCAGCAACACAGACGTATAAATTCTGGTCTTGACCATGCAATATGAGCAATAAGCAGCGTTTCTTATGAGTGAAGTAAAACTAAACCACCCAGAGAATTATAAAGGATGCTAGCTTGGACAAAGTTTGGGTGTAGTTTTGGTTAATGCTGCCCAAAACCAGACTAGCCTATGAAACACTTCCATAAGTATCTGTTGGTTGATGAATTTACATATTGATAATGCCAGAGGTGCTTGTTTTGTATGCCACATCTCATGCATGCTAATTTTGCATCCATATTTCGGGGCGGGGGGTGTGGGGAGCCGCAGCTTGCCTTAAATATTGAAACAACTGAATAGCCTCTGATAGATGATGTTATTTCTCAGACACATAAAAATGAGAACTACCACTTCGGAGTGAGGAACTGACAGTCTGGTTGTGACTGGGATGGAGGCAACAGTCCTGAAGCAAGAAATCCCAGAGCAACTTGACAGGCAAATGTAGCAAAACGAGGGGAAAGAGGGCAGCGGAAATGGGTTGGTGTGTGTACCTGTGCATGAATCAGAGAAAGAAGATCCCTTTATTTTGATTTTAATTCTCGACAGGTATCTATCAGATTTTCTTTTCATACAGAAAATTGACAACACCACAGTGAATATATCTGAGCTTGCTTTAAACTGACTGCACTGAATACCTAGCAGTTTAGCTACACCATTTAGAGCTCAGTGGGGAATTTGCCCTAATGAGAAATTAACTGGCACGTTTATGTTCTAATAGCTACTTAGTGTTGTTATCAATAGTGCTTATGGGAACATATTATCAATACTCAATAATGACAATAACGTCATTCTGGTTTGAGCTGATGCAAATTCTGGCAAAGGCTTAGGAAACCAACTCCTTTAGAATGATGCAGCTGTAGAGCAGGAATTTAATGAAGATATCTTGAGAAAATACTGCAATGTCCTGACCTTTCAAGTGGATTTGTGAAAGGAAGGCATGATTTTGGCCTCTGAAATAAACATCAGGTTTCATAAGTACATTTGCAATCATTAGAAGAAACAATGACTGAAATCTGTCAGTATGACATTTCAGTAACTGCTACATCCTGTCTGTAGTAATGGATGGAGCTGTTAGCAGTTCAAGACCTCCTATAATTAGGTACTTTGAAAGTTAACGAAAACCTGAAAATCATGTAAATATTTTTTAGGTCAAACCTGCTTGTAGTTAAACTAAAATGTACAAAGGTAATAGCAAAATTAAAAAAACAAATACAAATATTCAAAACATGGTGTGTTGGATACATGCTTTTCTTTCAAATTCTGTGTTGTGTTTCTTATTAGAAGATATATGATTTACAGGTATGTGCAACTTCATGTGCTGTACAACATGCAAGCAATAGCTAGCTGAGAAGCTGGCTAGGTTATTGCAAATATTTTCTGAAACTTAAATGAAGATTCTTAAACTGTCTAACATATAAACCTCCCCATAAAAAAGAATTATTTTATGATAAACTGATTTTGTGTATATATGTATATATCTCCATAAACCTAACAGATGCTTTCTAACCTTCAATTTTTTTTCTAATAATAGAAAAATTTCTTACAAACTTTACTCTGTCTTAGATGCTCTCTCTGAAAATTTCCTGATTAGTAATAAAACTGCAGAAGTATTACTTCTTCTTTCATAATCTCAGCTATTTTTTGAACGTGTTATTCTATGGAAAAAAAAGTACTATGGGAAGTAGTACCATCATCTCAACAATTTGATTGTAAAAATAGATACAACTGTAATGGGTTGTATGTGTTATAGCTGGAAGAAAGCTATATACTTGCAAATACTGGTTTGAGGAGAATAGCTCATTATTCAGGACAGGATGTCTAGTTTTAGGAAAGCTAACAATGAAGTGAATAAAAGAGATGGGGGTTTCATCAGAAACCCTATTCATATAAAGCACAGAAACATTTTAGGCAGAAGCAGCTTTTCTTTTTAGATACTTTTAGAACATGACTGATGGACCAGATATTAATAAGCACCACATCAGCTTCTGAATCTTTCAAATGCTGAAGTATAAAAATAATTTGTCATTTCTGTTTTACTGTGTGGAAGAAAGCAAAGGTGGTAGCCTAGTTTCCAGCAGGATGTGAGGGTAGATAATATTAAAAAAAAAAAAAAAAAAGGAAAAAGAAAATCTAATCATAAATAAAATCCAAAGGTAACTAATAATCCTATAAAGACATACTGAGCTGCCGTGTCTGGTCTGAGATACACTGAAGCTTCTGTGCCTGATCTATTGCCCTCAACAGCACAGAGATTTTGCTAGCAAGACTGCATAGCTGCATATATAATTGCTTTATTGATTCCTCTGCCCTTAGATACCAATGTGCGCAGCATGAGAGGAGCTCTGTGCAAAACACATGTGCAATGTCTTGAAGTTACTGGCGATGTCTGCATGTTATCTTTGCAGTCCTGTTTTCATAATCCGCTTGCAATACAAGCATCCCTGATACGCTGCATTCAGGGCAGTGGGCCACACTTCCAGATGTCCACCATGTTAAAAAGTTTGAAATCTGTAACTCCATAATGAAATGAGTGTTAAGGATTTGAGATAAAGTAAAGTGCTGGTAGCAAATAACCAGTGGCATCTAACAGAACTTCAGGCTGCTAAATTACACTGGAAGCAATGTGGCATTGCTTTTTTTTTTTTCCAGCCTGGCAAGCTTTTCTAGTCTTTCAAATTCCGACCTCTGCCAGAAAATGTAGCAGCTCATACAGCTTGCATTAACTTTGAAGAACATCCCTTTAGTGGGGAAGACTAAATAAACTGTTTAAGCTAGATTTGGAATTCAAAAGAAGTAATCCCAAAACACAGTTTTCTTTAAAAAGTAAACAAGAAAGCACTAAATCATCAAGGAGAGTTACTTAGACCCTCCACCTTTGTAAATGCTACAGAATCTGTTACATTTAAACTCCAAGCTAAATGTATGAGACATCTCTGATGATTCCCAGTGCAAGCTGTTGGGGCAATATTCAGTGCCATGCAGCATGTGCAGAGGCTATGGACCTAACGGAGTGATGCGTTTCTTCTGTTTGCTGCATGTAAGAGGTTTAATTGATTTTAACTGCACTTAATTTTTTGAGGCCATGAATATCTTCATCTGCTCCAAATCCTGAGGATTGGATAAATGATAAAATGATATAATTTATTATTTTGTTTTTAGTTTTTGTAAAACTTTTGTAAAAAAAAAAAAGAAACAGAATAAAGAAATTCTTAACAGTCAATTTATATTTGGGTTTGCCTTATTTATCTCTTTATAAGTTTTCTTTAATGTGAAATTATTCAGTTTTTGTAGCAGAGTTGTATGTCAAGATTTTTATGTGTCACCAAACCTCAGTTTCCCTTGCTTCTGTATGAAAATGAGATCTACCTTATCAAGTTACAACTGGAACATTTAATTTCACATTCTTTTAAGATACCAAAACCTGCAAGAGAAGCACTATGTCTTCCTGTGGGTTCAAGAAAACCGTTTGCCTTTACGTAGTGTCACAAGCATTAGTGTTTAAATGTTACTTAGACAAATTTGATCTAACTTCAAACAAGGCTCTTCATTTATGTGAATATTTTTTTCTTTCCTGTGGGATCTAAATGCAAGTATGGTAATACCAACTTCATATTCTGTACTGAAAACTGTTAGAGAGCCACATTAGCAAACATTTTGAAAATTATAGAGTTTTTCTATCACCTCAAACAAATATCCAACTATATACCATTCATACACATAGGATCTAATTTTTGAACAGGAGAAATTGTAGTTTTATGCTAGACGTTGAATATATAAAATTGTATGCCATGACTTTTGTACAGGCACTTGTCCCAGAGCATGTGCGCAAGTACATAAGGAGTGTTTATGTCTCTTAGTGGTTATCATATTTGCCTCATGTCTAGAAGGTCCCTGATTTGTAACTGGGCAGACAACACTTAATTATTTCTATACAGTTGGACTCAATGGGAGTTGCACTCAATTTTCCAACCTAAATGATTCTATGATTCTAAGTACAGAGTTTCATCTGTGGTCACCATGTTACAGAAAATCACTTTATTGGACTGGAGCTGTGTCTTGGTATGGTTGACATTTGCATATATTCTTTTTCATTCATGTGTAATGGGGGAAAAGCTGTTTCTAAGAAGTGATACCGGGAAGTTGTGAAATAAAAAATAAGTATTTTTATTTTCTGCAATGCTGATAACCTATTTCTATTTTCAATGTTGATAATCTTATTTCTAACTTATTTCTATATTAACAGTGGTCTGTTATGTTATGCTCTCTCAGAAAAAGGAGGGGGGGATGGATTTTAACTAAGAAGTTAAAATCAGACCCATACTTTTAAAGTAAAGAGTTCAGCATGAGATTAACAAAAAAACTATTGAAATTTTGGTTGTGTATTGTTTTCTTTTCTGCATGTGGTTAGCTAGCGTTTAAGAAGCTATTTCACTGAAGTGTTTTCTATTCTCTATATGTTTCAGGACTCTGAATTCAAAAATGTGCTTAAAATCCATGGATGCCGCATTGTTGGGGAGACAAATTATTTGCTGAAATGTTGCACATATATTCATAATATAATAAATAATATTTATATATGGTCATATACAAAAATTATGTATCTATGTGTGTGTGTATATATATATATATATAA
>NW_010428250.1:479-2359 GCF_000710305.1 Buceros rhinoceros silvestris | reverse complement strand
TACGCACCGGCTGCTTTGCACTTCTGAAAGTGCTGGAGCTTGGGAAGTGTTTTCCTTTTCATTCCTGGCCGGAGCGTTTACTGACACGGCGCTAGCAGTCATAAATTTTGTTACAAACCGCAATGACAGGTGCATTGATATGCACCCTGAGAGCTCCGGCTGCTTTAATAACCGCTCCGCTGGCCGCTCTCACCGCCTCTTATTTATTCGGTATCATATTAGGTATTGATCCCAAGCAGAATTAAGTGTAGTGGAAGTTTTAGTAGAGAACTGCTTAGTACGAAATTGCCGGGAGGAAAACGACCGGCAGTGCCGGGTCGGGGTAAGCTTGAGCCAGCCGCGCTTTGCGCACACGCGCGGGAGGACGCGTGGGCTCCCGGCTGCTCCCCAGACAGCGTCGTGAGAGGGTCGGCAACCTCCAAAAGCTCTGCAACCACTGGCGGGACAAAAAGCCCCATTATCGTGTGCAACGTCTAGCAGTTCAGACGAGGTTAACCTTTCTGGAGAAGGGGAAGGGAAATGTGAAACACAGACATGGATACTTTGCGATCTCCTACCCTGGGTGCCTCCAAGCCCACCTCCTACTGTTCGGCCTCACCATTTGGATGTCACTTTTTTTTTTTCTTTTTCTTTTTCTTTTCTTTTCTTTTCTTTTCTTTTCTTTTCTTTTTTTCCTCCGCTGGAGGCTGTTTCTGCCACACCACCAAGTGTTGAGTCCCTGCTTTGGTGTTACCTATAAAAACATCACCCCGGGCCTTGCACTCGTGGAAAATCAAACCCTGGAAAGCTCTCTCTCTCTCTCTCTCTCTCTCTTTTTAAGATCTAAAGATGAGCCACCAAACAGTTGAGCATTGTCCATGTGATTTATGGCCCATAGCCTCCTTTTTAGGTTCAAGCAGAGTTCACAAGCAGTTGGTATTTCAGAAAAGAAATAAGGCTTTTAACAGCTTAACAGCAATATTCTTTCTTAAGATTCTACGTATTCTTTTGGCAACTGTATTTTACAAGGTACATAAAAGCCAACGCTTAAGGCAGTGTTGTGCTAACAAAAGTCCTCAGTCCAGACCTCTCCCGCAAATGTAGATGACAAAAGTGGAAAAGGAGCGACAGAGTTATTTTGCAGAAAAATACTTTCAAGACTCGTCAAGATTATCACAGCATATTAAAGCTCATCTGAATCGCCACCGTCCATTTCCATAGACATTTTTTTAAACCAAAATTTTCCAAGAGAGGAAAATAGCTCTTTTCCCATTTCCATCAGGTTCGCAGATCATCCCAAGCTTTTGTTCAGGGAAGAAAAGGACCCCGGCGGTTTGTGACGGGGGATAAACCGCCGAGAGTGGCCGAGAGATCTCAGCTCGCTGAGGTTATTCTGAGTTATACAGACGTGTTTCCCGGTGAATTTTAGAGAACCGATCAGCGATACTGGGCGGTACCAATTGCTGCGGGAGAAAGCGCAGTACTTCGGTAGTATTGCTTCAGTACAGGCTGGAGAACGACAATTATTGGACACTGGTCAAAAATGTCTAGCTTCTCTTCTCTGGTATGTTAATAGGTTTAAACCCTGAAGAAATACAACGAACTCTTAAGATACGTTGAGTTACAGACTTATATTGACAGGTGAAGCGTGTGCTTATTTACAAAATTACTAAAATGTCTGAGAAAACGCCTATCTGACAAGAAAAATAAGAACAGAGAATATTAAAAAAAACGCAGAACAGTCTCTCTATTGCAAGAAGCGCAGAGAAGGTTGGGGAGCAGCAAGGGTGAAACGTAACAGCGTCCTGCCCCAAAACATCTGCCCCAAAACATCTGCCCCAAAGGGACCGTGCATTTTCTGTCTGAGCAGTCTGACCGGGGTGGGGGGTGGGGAGGCAGGG
>NW_010428250.1:0-358 GCF_000710305.1 Buceros rhinoceros silvestris | reverse complement strand
TGCGTGGTGTGGGGAGTGGGGAGGCAGGGTTGCGGGGAGGAATGCGCCGTAAGTTCGCAGTCTGGAGAAAGAAGCAAAACGCCTGAAAGTGATCTCCAGTGTCTCAGGTTCTTTCTACCGGGGACAGATGAAAGGGACGAGAAACGTTGGGTGAGGGAATTTAATTCATCACAGAATTAAAATAGGGGAGCTGACCTGCGACTTCCTTTATAGTGCAAAGTGAAGGGAGTGAATGGCGCCCGTTATACTTTAACTCCGGAGGAATCCGGGGGAAGAACGAGGTCGGGTTTACAAAGGGGATGGGATTTTTCTGCCTCTGCCCGGCCGCAGACCGGGCCCAATCCATCATGTCAGCCGC
>NW_010428249.1:0-3046 GCF_000710305.1 Buceros rhinoceros silvestris | reverse complement strand
CAACAGAGCTGGAACAGGGGATCGCCAGAGCTTGTACCTGCTTGTACCTGTGGCAAGCAGAACAAGCTCTTGGTCAGGACTCCAGCTCATGGCACTCAGACCGCTGTCCACACTTCCAAGACATTCCACCTGCAAGACCAAAGCAAGAGCTCAGAAGTTCAGGAACACCAGCGCAGCACCACCCCAGCACAAAGGCAATCGGTCACCAAGGCACGCATTTTCTCTCCTACTGAGAAAAATCACAAGTCTTACTTTACTTTTTGTGTTGAATGAAACAAAAGAAACCTTTCTAACCAAAGATGGTTCCAAATAGGTTATGTATGAAAGCCCAAAGAATACAGATATTAGCATTTTCTGCCATACTCAATTTTACATTAATGCCATGAATGCCAGATCCTCCTTATTAAACCCTCTCCTTCCCCAAAGGGGAAGAGAATGGGAATAAGGGGGAGAGGCTTATGAATTAGTAAAGAAAAGTAGAACTGCTTTAATGAAAATAATAACAATAACATGAGATATATACAAATATACACAAAACCAATACTGAACCCACCCCCCCTGATGGCAGTTAGGCCTGATGCTGTGGGCAGGCACTGGGGAAGGCCCAGACTGGACCGAGCATCACTAACCAGATTCAGGAGCTGGATTCAGGAACACACGGCTTAGGATCAAAGGGAGAAGAAAGGACAAAGTCCTCCTTGGACACCGGCAATTGAAGAAGAGAGTTTGACCCCTGTGTTCCCTCAGCTTTATACCAAATATGATGTCTATGGGATGGAACACCTTGTTGTCAGTGTAGGGTCACCTGTCCTGTCCGCTCCTCCCTGCAGGTGCAGCCTCTCACTCACTGCACCCCCACTGTGGGACACAGGGGTTAGCAGTGACCTTGGTCTGCACAGGAGCAAGGATAAGCAAGAGCCTTTCTGCATCCCAACCCCTGGTAGTGACTGTAAACATCAAGCGCTGTCACTGCTAGGAGCAGACACTGTCTGTGAACATTTCACATATCCATGCCACTTCAGGAACTGCCACCACTGAGCAGAGAGTGAGCTGAAAAGTGGAATCACTGAGCAGAATGAGTTCTGTTCTAACTTAAACCAGGGCAAGTGTTAGAACTTGTATTGCCTGATTGGGTCTGTTTTTACATGGGTAAACACGCTGGAGACACAAAACACAAGACGTAACGGTTTTTACCTAGAGAACTCCCATATGTGGTTAGTGGGCCACTACATCCATTAAAACTGATCTGCTTGTACATGCGTAACTTGGCAACTATGTTGTATATGGACAACTATATCATTGAACTATATTGTCTATAGCTGCACTAACTTTAACGTTTATGAAAAACTGGGCCCGTTTTACTGAGCCATCACGAGTATATAAGCAATATCAGTTGGCGGAGAACGTCTGTCATGCACTGTTAGCCTGACGTGCAAAACATAACAACTGTGATAAACAACAGGATGATGCCATTCAAAGAATTAAGCTTGAGTGTCAGAATCTTTTCAGGTAAGCAAAGTGGGACTGGGCACTGGTGGGCAAAGTAACCATCACCTACATACAAGAAGTTTCAGAAGAAGCAGAGTAACCTTCAAGACTTCTTGCTTAGTGCCCAGACTGCACCACAGAAAACAAATTTAAAATTGAGAAAGTAAGCCAGAAAGCCTTGACATAAAGGATCTGAAGTTAAACCTCAACTCATATGTCAGTGCAAGAAAAGTATCATAGATCACATCTTTTGTTAATCTCTATTCCTTTGTGAGGAGGAAAGAAAGGGATGTTGTTCTTGCATCTCAAAGGAATGGATAAGGTAAACAAGGGATGCTGCTCTGGCATCTCAAAGGAACTGATAAGGGAAACAGGAGACAGTCCTGCAAGATAGGAAACCAGAAGACAATCCAAGAGAGAAGGAACCAGATAACAGGCTGTAAAGTCTTGAATGTGTCAAACTGGGCCTTACTAAGATTGATGGGCCTATGGGAGCAGCACTGCGCTTGCTTCATAGGCTGTTGAGTATTACTTTCTCCTCCTAGGGGAGGCATAAGTCTGAGTTAATGAGACATGCGATGCATGAAATTGTATGATCCAATGTTACCTGTAACATGTAATAGGCGTAACGGGTAAGTCTGTAAACCTTGGAGTACCCAGCCAATGGGGAAACAAGGAAGGGATCTTTTGGCCGGGAATAGGGTATAAAAACTCATGTATTTTTCTACCAAATCGTGCCTACTTGTCTAGATACCCGATCTTTAAAGAACCTAATAAAAGTAGGTGCTTCACTGAGAAGTCTGGCCTGGGTCTCTATGGCGAGGTTTTCTCTCGCTCGTTTCTTACACCTTTATGACATGTTTTAAGTTGCATATAGCACACATTTGTCAGATACAGTTGACTCTATATTTAAGGGATATCTGCAAAACAAACCCAAACAAGAAACAAAACAGGTAAGCTGCAAATAAGCACAGTCTGACAGCTACCCCAGAGAGACCACAGTCATCTCACACAGATCTGCATCTGCCCTGTTGGGCTGGTATTGTGGGAGCCGATGCAGACTTCAGAGCTGTGGTTGTGTTTAGGTGTCTTACTGAAGACTGTGCCAACCTGATGCCGAGGAAGGAACAGAAAGCATCTCACTTTCTGACTTACTTACTCAGCTAAGATATTTTGGCTTCCCTTTCTAGGACTTCTTTATTCCAAGTATTCTTCGAATCACAACACACATTTTCTCCTCTCTCCAGTTAAGTCGTGTCAGCATGATGTTCTGTATTGACCAGTAAAAATCAAAAGGTAGTTGTGAGATACGAATGCATTCTGTACCTCGTCTCAGCAATGTGTTACTTCTGTAAGACTATCCAGTGGATCCCATGCTGCCGCGTGTGTGCCAAGAGCCCCCTGAGCAAACACACAGGACTCGGGCTGTGGACAGGCTATCTATCAGTATTGCTCTCTCTCCTGCCGTGCTGAGGTTGCACAGCAGGATGTCTCCAGCTGCTGTACTGCCACGCACCACTCCTGCTCCAGAAGATCTTTGATACCTGTGATGAGGCCA
>NW_010428248.1:0-7660 GCF_000710305.1 Buceros rhinoceros silvestris | reverse complement strand
GACAGTGTCTTGTTCGTCATGCAGCTTTTGGGGCTTTCTGTTCAAGATGGTTCTTTTCTATCGGTCTTTGCTACCTCTCTGGAGAAAGCCTTTCCTATTCCCACGAGGTCCCAGTGAAGAAAGCACGTCTTACTTGTACGAGGATCCAGTGTTGAATCTTCAAGCAACCACCTTTCTACGTCGTCGGCTGATCAGCACGAAACACGGTGCTCACACTGTTCCACAGGAGAAACCCTGCACAGTCCCAGTAACTGTCATCACTGTTCAGAAATGAACCCTTGTTGTCCCCAAAACGGGTTCTTTCACCCGGTGTGCAACGAGACGATTTGCAGACGCAGTCAAGACACTCGTTTTATTGCATTTCTGCGCAGAGATGGGCACTGGGTGGTAACTCCACAAAGCCAGCACGCCTTCCCTGCAGCGCAGGATTTCTTTTATAGTCCAGAGGAGGCAAAAACCGTGTATCTCTAAGATTATCGGTATCATTTGCCCACGCAATTGGCTAACTAGGCCTTCGCTTCCGTTCAAAGCGGTAGGCACCTCCTTTTTACTGTGCGTGCTCAGAGGGTAGGGGGCTTTAAGGGGTGGGGGGTCCTCCTAGCCAAGGGAGGGGATTTGGGGATGTTAATGAGATAAATTCACAGTCAGTTCAAGTAGTCAGTGCTTTCTGCTACCAGTTCTACGCCCAAGGCTAAAGACACTTGAGATTAGCATCTTCCCTTGACATCTTCCATTCAACTCCTCTTTATGCTAAGAGAAACCCCCCCGGAAGTACTGCCTTCGGTAAGCACTGCCTTCCATCAGCTCACCTGTCTTTCTAGAGAGACATCAAAGTGAGCCTTAAAGTATTACTGTTTCTTCTTTTAAGTAACAGGGGTTTTAACCTATAGGAGATCTGTTTTCCTACCTACTCCAGGTAGTAAAAGCCACAGCGATCCCCAAAATAATGATTCCCAGCCAGTCTTTTTTTCAGGAACTGGTAAATAGGGCAACTCCCCTCACTGAGACAAAAAGACACCGAGCCAATAACCCCCCGAATCCTCCCCTGGGCAGGCTGTAATGCCTCCAGTTAACCTGGAAGGGAAACCTCCTTCCCTCAGCCTGGTCTGTGGGTGAAGTGATAACGGTGCAACCGAGCCCAGCTGTCAGCTTCACTGGCTGGGAAGGCAAGGGAGCATTCCCTCTCACCTTCCCCAGCTCTCCCTGTTCCCAGCTGTGCTGCTCCGTCCCCTCTTGCTGAAGACAGCTCTAGCTCCTCACCTGGCAAAAACGTTTTCTGCCTCCTTAGGTTAGTTTGGTGAGTCCTATCCACCAGCTCAGGGGTGGGTCTGACTGCCGTAAGTGCAGAGAGGACGTGGGACGTGTAAGCGGAAGAGCAATCTTTTGGGGGATAAGGTAGGCTGATAAGGTAGGCTCAGCTGTGAGATGCTCTGTCTGTGAGACTTCTACACAGATGGGCTGTCTGCCTTCGAAACCAATTGCCTTGGACTTGTTCTGTAGTAGGTGAACTCAGATTCTTTCCCTCTGTGATGCTACATGGACCATGCCTGCTGGCGCTATGTTCTTCTCCACAGTGCCAGAGATGCCCTGGATCTCACCTGGAGATTTGCTCACCGATGAACTGTGGATTTTGGGCAGGTTGTGCTCTAAGCTCTTAATCGGATTCAATTTACACAGCTGTCACAGAAGCTCTGGCTCCTCATCCAGATGTGTAAGTGCATAAGCATCTTCCAAGCTGGCAGCTGCTCCACAGAACTTTCGAGGATCTCTGTTTATGAGTTAGGAACTGACACCTCTGCAGATGTGTGTGCACTGCTTGCAGCATCCCAGCTCTGTGCTGGAGCGAAACAGGAATATACTGCTTCCTGGCTTACTACTCACTGATTTCCTGTGCAGAGGACGTGGGCCTGGAGACCAGAAAAGAGCAGTGGCATAGAGGAAGAGAAACCAGGTGGAAAATCAGGGAGCAGGACTGCAAGGAGGGTCAAAGTGTGTGCCAAGGTAGGGATAGAGCCTTTGCAGCTCTGTTTGTGAAAGCCCTCGGGGCTGCTCAAGAGCAGAATGAAGCCGACAGCCTGTGCAGAGCCCTGGGAACACAGCAGGAGTTAATTGTGGAGGAAGGGTATGAGGTAAACCAGTGCTTACAGAACGATGAACTGAAGAAGAACAGGCAACAGCGTTTAACCTGGCAAGGAGTCTAAGATGCATCATGTAGAATGAGCCTCCTAACCCGGTGAATAAGTGGCCAGCAGATAGAGAAGGTCCATGTCTGTTAATGGGAGGGTGTATCTCAAGGGGAGGGCTCAGGGGCAGGACTCGAATCAGGTGGTAAACCCAAAGTGTCCTCCCTGCTGGAGTTTGCTCAGGGCAGTACTGAATTTACAGCCCTCGAGTTTCAGTTGTCCCTGAGGTGGTAGATAGTGAACGCTGTGGCTGAGGAGCTCCAAACTCTTTTTCAACTCCTTCTGAAAGAAGTAAAAGGAAGAACCTTGGCCCCAAAACAGTCAAGACCTTTCTCAGGTCAGTCTTAAATTCTTACCTCTACCAGCCAGCAGCTGCTTCTCAAGCCCTGAGGATTTCACTGAGCCAATTTAATGCTGGTGGTCAGACAGTTTAAACCCATTAGCTCCCAGCTATCTGAATAATTTTCTCCTCAGAGCCCAGCACACTGGCAGCCTGCTCGAACCAGAACTGCAGAGAACTGCCACGTTAACTGGACATAGTTGCTAATCGTTGCAGCCTGCGTGGTGAGCATTCAAGGGGTGAAGAAAATGCCCCTGGCTAGATCACTGTCCATGACTTCTCTCAATGGGCTTCCTCAGTGGGAGGACGAAGACTTGCCAGTGGAGGATTTGTTGCTCTTTGAAGTTTCTTGGGAAGTTACCAACAAAGGTTTGTGCAACACTCTTAGGAGATAGCATTGCTGTTTGCGTGGGAATGGAGGCGGGCTTGAAGGGCTTGGAAAAGCAAGGAATTCAGAGGAGACTGGGGAGAATTGGGCTGCAGAGCTGCTGTACTGGAAGGGGTGCACGTGTAATCATGCAAGCTGTGTGGGGGCTACATCTGCCTGGGCTTTTGTGGGATGAACACAGAGACAGGATGTCCGTGTGTCCGTACGTGTTTCACCACCAGGGATAGGTTGGGTTGTTTAAACAATCATCTAAGTGTTATGCCTGGGTGTGCAGATGTACGGACGTAGAGATGTTGCTTTGAACATATTTCTATTTTATCTTCCCTGCAAATTCACTTGCGAATGGAATGCACAAAATCAGCTGCAGAGCAGACATCAAATCCAAACTAGTTTAGCAGCCTCTCCCAGCCTTCCAGAGCAGTGCGGAGAAGAGGCCAAGGAATAAATAAACATAGCTGTGTTGAAGCCACTGGACAAAACAACGATGTCAATGACCAGCAGTCTTTATGCCAGCTGAAACCCTTTCGGACTGGTCTTTGCAAACACAGCTGGAGCCAGACAGGCACTGCATGCTTTTCGCCTGTGTGCAGATAGAAAATCTGTTCCCTGCATGCAACTTGTCAAGCAAAGCGCGTGCTGCGGGTTATGCAAAGATCTTTCTGCCTCGATTTCTAATTCACTCATCAAATCATCCCCTTTCATCTGGGTGTATTTTACCAAGGGAGAACAGGCTCCATTTTTGCTACGAAAGTGAGCTAGTACGAGTAAATGATTGACCACCTCGTGTCTTATTGTCCTGGCAGATAAATAGAGAGGTTAGTCAGGAGAGGGCATCTGTAATCTGTTAGGATTTCAACTCTAAAGGGGAAATGTGTGGGAGAGGAGAAGACAGAGCTAGGGTTTACGCCCATGGTGAAACTGGAATTGCTGGTTTGTGATAGCTTCTGGTATTTACTCTGCCCTGCAGTGCAATTTTACTTTGCTCTTTTTGGGGTGGTGAGGAGTATCAATACCCAGGGGGTATTGATACCCGAGTAGCTTTTGCACTTTGAATCACCACGGGCTTATTTTTCAGTAGCTTCAGTCAAGCTCTTTGAGTTAATTTACTGCTGTCCGGACTCGGAAGCATGCAGCACTCTTGCAGTGTGCAGAGTAAGGCAGGCACTGGCTAGCAGATGGCAGCAGAGATCTAGGAAATGCAGGTCTTCTCGCTAACATCTCGGAACTTCACAGTATCTATATTTTCTGAGTCATCCGGGCCCACTGGTTCTAGATATCACGCAATATGTTTAAGAAAAAGGAAACCATAATTAGATTTACCTGTCTTTCTGTGTATGTAGAAAACGCAGTCAATCATTTAATCCTACCTATAGCCCTTGTTGACTTCATTGAAGCCAAATCAACTGACAGAGGCAAAGTTCATTATTCTCATATTTTATGAGAGAATTATTATTTAGGAGAGTGGATAGTTATTCGGTTATGCTGTTAATTACACCACTTACCAGACCCATATATTCAAACAGAGCTGACTGAACTAGTCATGGCAAACAATTTCTTCATCAGAACTGGACCTCTATGCAAAGTTTCCATTAACCAACCTGGACTGGAAACGTCTGTGCAAAAACTTTTTAATAAGCCTATTTCAGCGTCTTTTCCTGGTAAATTCCTGATACTGAAGTGTTTTTGGTTTTGTTTTTCTGTATCTTCCAGGCAATTGAATGTGTAAGTCACATGGCGAGATACTGTTCCCTGGTGACCTAACTCTTACAAACAGTTCTTGGAAAATGTTAGGCACTGTGTTTTTTTAGGAGAGAAAGTAGCCAGCAAAACACAGGGGAGTCATCAAAGAAGATACACGGGCTTTGGAAATAACAGCTTACTCTCTGTATAGAGCAGCTTCCTTTAGCAGAAGGAAGAACTGTTCGTTTGAGCAGGCAGGCTGACCCCTGCAGATTTAGTACTGCTACGTAGTTCAGTGTTTTAATGTTGCTGTATATGTTCCTATACAGCATTAGCTGGGTTTATTGCCTGACAAGCTGTTTTTGAGCATTTAATGTGAAGGTTTCTCAGTTCCTCTCTGGCAGGGCAGTGCACAGGTGTGTCAGAGTAGTTCAGCACGAAGTTTGTTTGCATTGCTAAAGTGGTGTAAAGCTGCTGCTGCCTACAGGAGAGAGTTCAAGTCTTTGTGTTAACTTTGTGCGCATCACTAGGTACTTGGCTATGGGTACTTTCCCCATTGACAAGTGTGGCTTCTTAGCAGTTCCTCCATTTCTCTGTAGCATTTGACGGTAAGGCCGAATGTCATCTTCCCTGCGAGGAACACGCCACCAGAGCTCACAGATGGCTCTCTATTCCCATGCCCGTAAACAGCCTTTACAGGGCTAAGTACTCTTCTGAACCTCTTCAATACATTCTCCTTCAGAGTCTGAGGGTGATGAGGGCTCCTACAAATTGGAACACATCTGATTACACAGTGTGAGGTCTTCTTGTTCCAGGCTCCCATGAGGAACAAGTGTTTACTGGACTTTCCCCAGTGGTGCTGGTTGGTACTGAGACATGAAATGCAGCTAAAGGAAATTCATACAGGTCAGTTGTATGGATTCAGTGCTCAGAGATCTACCAGTACCCATTATTTCCAGAGACTCATCACTTCTTTCTCAGCAGCTGGCACAGTGAGGGTCTCTCTCTTTTTTTTAAGTCTAGATCATTTAATATATGCTCTAACAAGGCAGAGCTTTCTCCTTCTCCATGCTTCCCTTTTGTATTCTCTGTCCTGGCTGCTACCTGTGCCAAGTGGTAACCTCTGACATACATGTCGGAAAGCACTGGCTTCTCAGTTACTCCTCTTTCTTCTCTTCTCTGTCAGAAAAAGCAAAGGCAAGGTAGCTGAAGGAGAGAATGAAAAATAAAAAGGCTTCTTTGCCAGTGTCACTCTCCCTCCGCAAGTCACATGAAGTCAGGAACTTGCCACCTAAACGAGGCGTAACATTGGAATCCTCTTGCATTGAAAGTCCCCTGCCAAAGAAATGAGAAAAGTGTGTTTTGTTTTGCAAGATTTTCCTCACTTGATTTGACTCTTCACTGGTGGGTCAGACCCATACTGTGAGGTGGATCTACTGTGTTTCTGAGGGAGAAGGGGGGAAAAGCGGGCAGCAAGGGCCCCAGTGCACTGCATGCCACGTGATCTGGTGGTGATCGTGGGGAAGCTCGGCGTTTTCCACCCTTTCCCTTCTCTCCTGACCACCGGGCTCTGGTAAAGCCAGGTCTGGTCCTATCTTTGTGCACACTGGAAAAGAAGACTGCTTTTCTTTCCTCCATGACAGGAACACCACTAAGATCTACAAGTTACCTTGTGTCTGAAGCTGCCCAGATGGTAACTGTCAGAAAGCAGCCAAAGGCCGTTGCAGGAGTAACGGCGGCAGCAGTCCTGGGCATTTTCTACAGGGAAAATAGCTTCATCCTCTTTAACCTCTTTTAAATGTTTACCTACTGAGAACTGAAGTATTTAATCTGGGTAAGGGGGAGAAATCTAATTCTGGAAGTTAGAATAACAGTTATCTGTGGATTGGGGTGTTTTCCAATACATTAAAGAGAAGGGCCAAGAATGTTGAAGATCTGGTCTGTGGTCTAAAAAGATGTCTTTAAAATCATTCTGGTAATGTTTAGATTAGTGTCTTCTGCTGTACTACTAACAGCTTTTAGATAGAAGAATGCTTAGAAACGCTGGGCAAACAGCCAGTTTGTATCATCATTCAGCTGTGAACAGATTAGCTTGAGAGTCACTGATGGATGAATGCTAAATATTTTTTTCCATCCCTATTGGAATGAAGACTGCTAAAAACAAACCTTGGTTCAGCTCGCCCTGGAGCAGAGCCCTACATACGGTTTCTCTGGTGAAAATCTGGACTCTTGGAAATTAACTCCCGCATCCACTGCAATCAGTAGGACCAGTGCTTTACCTCTTCTGCATTAAACGCTTTTCCACGATGACGGTTCCTTGGAAGAAGGCGAATGCTGCAATCTGTGACACACCTGAACTAACACACTTTGGGGAGTGGGTGTATGTTGGCATAAGCTTGGCATAAGCACAGCATCAAAGCTCTGTGCGGTTCCAGAGTGGGGTGCTGTATCAGTATCAGATTAATCACAAACGAAATCTTGTGTGCTGGGGATGATGCACACAGCAATAGCTTCTGTGTTATGGACACCTGTCATAAATTTCATTTTTTCAGTATTTTTTCAGAATATGTTTGGAATGCCATAGTTTCACGGAAGTTAGAGATCTTCTATCTTCTGATGGCTCCTGGCTACAAACATAGCCAGTAATTACATTAAAAACATCTGCTATCTGAAGTTGCTGGGTGTGGGTTTGTGGGGTTTTTTTTCCCACACCTGACATATTTTACTACCATATTCTCTAAATGGCCCCCAGATATCAAAACAGGCAATCAATCCATCAATAAAATTCCAACCAAACATTAGGAAAAAACAAGTTTGAGTGCAACTTTATCACGTACCTGTAGATCAGACGCGTTCTGAAGGGAAGGGTGAAGAGATAGCTGATGTAACAAGTACTTGCGGCAGTGAAGTCAGTTGGAATCCTGAACATAGGGTCCCACTGCTCTCTTGGATTCCATGGTGGCCATGGTCCTCAGGAAAGCTTTAGTGCCTTCGCAGTGGCCAGATCAGGCCTTAGCAAAGATGCTGAAGAGCCCCAGAAGCGCCCTGATCCTCGCTCTGTGTATGGGG
>NW_010428247.1:9675-17442 GCF_000710305.1 Buceros rhinoceros silvestris | reverse complement strand
CGGCCTCAGCTCTGGCGGCGGTGCCGCAGCGGTGATGACGTGCGCCGCGGAACTGCGCGCCGGTGCCCGGTACACACACCTGCACGTGGAATGTGCCCTGTAGAAGGGGGGAGCTGTCACCAAAAAGTAGCGAAAAAACGCCAAAAGCTAGGGGACTTGACTGTACGCCGAATTTTATCTGAACTTTCCCCTTACTTCAGCCAGTGAACATGGCATTTCAGTAGTAAAAGCGTGCAGTAGGATTTCCGTCTCTAAAACCACTCCCGTGGTAGTGGTCATGGTGTGGTTGCCTGCCTAGTGAGACAGTACGGAGACGGTTGCACTGCCGCGGTGAAGGATTGCTTGGCTTTTCCACTTCAGGGGGTTATTTTTAGTTCTCCACTGTTCGTCTTGATTGCATTTACTGTAAAGATGTTTCATTCAGTATTTTTTTTTTCCTTAAGGCATGTCAGAAGATTACGGGTGGAAAATGCAAAGCCAAGAAAAGGTTTTAGTTTCTTTTAGATGTTACAGAATAAGGAAATATGGCCTGAATGAACTCACCTGTGCCATGTAAACGCTTTGAGGTTTTGTCATGGCAGAAGCTGAGCCTTCAGAAGTTAAAAGATCTCGAACAAGTCTGTCACTCAGTAAAAATAAGAAAAAAAAAGGAACAACAAAGAAAGCAGAAAGCAAAGAATCACAATGTGTACCTTCAGCATCCTCCTCTATTATTTCCTTTTTTAACAATGTTCCCCCTGCCAAAATTACCTGTCCCATGTGTGGGCAAATGGTGCCAAGATACAGAATAAATGAGCACATAGATAAAACATGTCAGAAAAAACATGGTGAACTTGGTGTCATTGGTTCATCACTGAACTCTTTTAGGAATGAGAATCCCCCAGCTGCAAATGCGAACAGTAATTCCAGCCCATATTTTTCAAAGAAACTGTTAAACCTAGAAACAAGTCCTTCCAAAAGCACTTTACTGAAAACAGAAGGGAGTGCAGCACAACAGAGTAGTCCTTATTTTAGCAATAATAGTCCAGTCTTTAGTGTTAACAGTGAACCACAGGCTCAGACAGTTAAAATAGTCTCTTTGGGAAGCTTGTCATCTAAACTGTCCAGAAGACGACGTATCCAGGGAGGAAAACAGATTGTGTATGAAGAGGTCGACTCTTCACCTCCAGCTGTTCACAATCTGTGCAAAAGAGCTGCAGCACAGGGTGATGCTGCTGATGAGATCTATGCTGGGCATAGTTCTCAGAAGGAAACTCGGCTTGCTCAGAGAGAGCTCCAGGAACAACATTTTTCAAAGAAGGAACCTAAATTTCAAGAAGTAAACAAGTGTAATGGAGAAGACCTTGTGGATATTGTTCATTTGTCATTTCCCTCTGAAACCACTAGTGGCAAAAGGTTACCAGCTGGCACAAGGAGCACCAAAACAGAAAGTACTGAAGATGTGATACTTAGTCCTGGTACATTTGAAACACATCTAGCCATTTATACTTCAGCAAAGTGGACCACTAGTTTGGAAGTCAAGACTCAGCCTCATACTCAGGTTATTCCTTCTTCCGAGACAGAAGTGAGCTGTGGTACACAGAATTGCTTTAGCAAGGGTGATGTACAGGTACTTCCTGTGGAAGTTCACAAAGACATCAAGGATGAGAGTAATCATACTTCGTCAGAAACTGTGGAAAAGGTAGAATTTCAAAATTGCATTGGGGACATTTTAGACAAAATAAATGGGGTTAGCTTTGTGCCCAGCTCTTCCGGTCACCCGTATTACCTCCAGAATTTTTTAGTGGTGCTGCGAGCAGTCTTGGAGAACGAAGATGATGTCAGACTCTTTGATGAGCAAGATATGAGTGTTATAAGCAAGTTCTGCAAATTATCAGGTATCTTGGTTTTTTTTGTATATATTTTCTCATTACCTCTTGTAGAGTGAATTGGTACATTGTTTTACATGAAAAATGCTATACCAATGGGCAATTTAACTTGATAAATTCCTTCAAGGAAGAAGCTTATTTTTCTCGGATGTATCCTTCAGTGGCTTCTTGTTGGTAAACTTTCCTGATGTTGCTTTATTGGAAGGTAATGATAAATACTGGAGACTTTCAAGAAATAAGGAGAGAATGATTATGTGTATTTCTGGGGGGTTTGGTTGTTTTTGGTTTTTTTTTTTAGAATACTTTTTCTACTGTTTTAGTACTATTTTTTAGAATCTCAAGTCAATTTGCTGCTCCATTTAAACATGTTTTCAAGGAAGAAACTTGTAGCCTAGAAAAAGTAACACTGAGCTTCTGAGGATGAACATGTATGGGAATTTTACATGAGGGGGTTAGGAAAGCACATGTGCTGGATACATAGACCTTGGAAAAAGTACTTCTGAAGTGGCATTTGTCAGCTTTGATTCAGCATATTTACAGATTACTTCTTTGCTTGGTGTGAATCCATGGTTATCCCTGTGATTATTATGCAGTGTTCAGAACATTAGTTACTAATTGACACTCATTTTCTGGTAGGCTGATACTCTGAACTCTCACTAAGTTCAGTAGGAGCCAGGATGCTGGAGATTTAAGCCCTCCATATTTAGACAAGGTTCAGACAGACCTGTGGTCTGAATTGGTCTGAATCCTGTGCTCATGCAAAAGCACAGCAGAAGTAATGCAAGTTAAAATTAACTCTGCAAGTTTTTATGTAAGTTTCTAACTTGTCTTATACTGTAATTAAGAGTAGTTTTACCAGCACTTGACTTGCAAACTTGGAGCATCAGAATGGAAATAAGCTTATAACAACTTCTGCAAGAAAATTTGTATCTCAAGAGTACTTTAGGCATAACTATTTATATTGTTTTAAGCTACTATGGTAGTATACAGCTGCCTGACAAAGTGTTTTTTGATAATGCTCATAAGAGCTCAGTTCATGCATCTGAGCTGAACATAGAAAAAAGTGACAGTTGTATACATACTTGCTGATAAAAATAAAAAAACAGAAACAGGCTGCACTTCTTAATGTATTGCGTGCATTGAGTTTGGCTTAACTAGCAGGCTGTAAAGTTTATCACACTAAAGAATAGTATTTCCCTCTGTGAAACTGTGTCTGTTTTAGTCTTTTTCCTCTCTGTAGATTATATTAATTTTTTCTGTCCTAGCAGATAAGTCAGCTGGGCTGACTTTAACCACCTCAAAGAATGCTTGCTAAAAAGGTAAACTCCAGAGGAGGAAATAGGGCTCTAATCTTACACAGGTATTTCTGCAGTGGTTACCTGGTCACAGTTAAGCTCTTACAGATTAAACTGTAATAATTACAATTATACAGTAACAAATTTAAAATTTGAAGAATAATCCTAACATAAGTTAGGAGGCTATTTAAGTAAGATGAGATCATAACATAAGACTGTTATTTGCCAGGGAGCAGCAAGAGCAGACTACTCTGCATGGGAGGATGAGCCAGAGGGCAGGCAGGGGCCACATTCTTCCTCACCTGCAAGGGTCACGAGCCCACATTGCCTAAAGAAGAGCAGAGTGGATCCAGTACCAGTACTGCAGTCAGCCATGCTCCAGTGGTGGCAGGTCTTCAGGCAAGTCCATAGTGACAAGACAGGTACAGGGTGAAGCCAAGTCAGCAAGGTATCCAACTGGGCACTGGCACATCATGGCAGAGCTTAAGCAAGAGCACAGGCTACCAGCCTGAGCTTAAGAACAGCTCTCGAGTAAATGGGGGGAGGCCCTGACAAAGCCTCACCCAGCTCTTCCCGGCAGCCTGAGCCTGGCTTGTACAGCTGCACTGTATCAGAAACGACCTTGAACATCAGCAGCCAAACCTGTGGGAGTTGGTTTGCACTCAAGGCTGGGAAAATATTAGAGTAGTTAACTTTCTCCACCTCAGTGTATATACAGTGACATCTCGGAGCTTGATCATGCCTCGTTTGTGTTGTGATAGTTAAAATGGACACATATAAAGAAAGAATGGAATGTAATCACCAAACCCCTTGTTTTTGGCTCTCTGAGGCTGGTGGTAGATAGGTATTACTTACCTCCAAGGAAGATCTAGGAATAAACTTACAGTTAGCTCGTTAGAGAGTGCAGGCTTTGGCTACTTTGACAAATACTAAAAGACACATTCAGGATAGAGCTTCCTTATTTCCACACTCCCTTCTCTGGATGAGCACAGCTCTGATCATTTATAGTAACTGGTTCTGTTAAAGGCAGGAAGTGCTTGTTTCTCTTTCAGTGCTGTGATTTCAGTATTCCCCTCTCACAGGAGTTCAGAACTCAGAAAGAATTAGTGCAAAGTGGCGCTGATAGGCCCATGTCTGCACTGACTGCTGGAGTCACAAATAAAACACTGTCTTACTGCAGGGTAGGAAATACACGATTCAGCTATGAAAAGTGATTGGATAGCATTAAGTCAACAGATAATGAATCCTGGACAAGTGACAGATGTCTTTACTTCCAAGAAATCTTAGACAGAATACTGTAAAAGTTCAGGTAGATGGGTTCTCTCTTCTGCATTAGAAGTTTCTACCCAAGCAAGTGTCATTTTTCAGTTATCATAACACAAAAAACCCCACAATAAAGTTGCTTGAACGTAGCTATTCTCCAGTATTTAATTATTTTCTGCTGAAATGTCTACCATTCTTTGGTGAGTTATCTCTAGTGCTTATTGTAAAAGTAATGATATTTTTAAAAGAATTAAATATGAAGCAATCCTTCCTTCCATCCTTCCTGCCCAATTTTGTCAAAAGTGGGTAGCCTTTATGTTGGATGTTGAGCACCACCAATTTTTTCAGTACTGGAAACAGTAAATAAAAGTAGGGACAAGCAGAGGTGTATCCATAACAAGTAATCTGCAGTGCAGTGTCAGGCTTTGTGCTCGAGAGGAGAACTGTCTGAACTCAGGGAAAAATATTTGTTGTGTTCTCCATGTTTAATTTAACCACATGTTGCAGCTGAAAGAATTTAAATGCAAGCATAATTAAGTATTGACACTATGTAATACATTTTGTGATATCCTTCTTTAGCTTTTATAGAACAGAAAAATTGTTTTGAAGAAACATTTGTTTATAGTCACCAGAGACCTGGTGTACAGAAAAATGAACAAGAAAAAATAGTGTCATATTTGTCTGTTGTGTTTTAATGAATCAGAGAGAGCGAACTTTTCTAAGACCTTCTGCCTCTTTTTGCTGATAGTATTTCAACTTAGGGCAAATTTTTTATTCCAGTGATATACCTGAAACTTTCTTAAGAAGTACAAAAAAAAAAAAATTCCCCCAAACCTTCAAAGATAATGTACTGCAGAACAGGATGCTTAAGAAGCAGTAAATTACTTGTGCAATACCTTTTTGTTCTTCCCTTTGTCTTTCAAATCCTTGAGAGAAAAAGCAGTCCTCGTGCCTTTACGGGATTGCAGTTGGGTCAGTTTTCATGGTCTGGAGAAAGGATGTTCATGTGTTACTCCACCTTCTTCCAGAGTTGTAAAAACCGGAGACAGACTTCAAAGAAGTTTTAACCCTCCAGAGAAAGTGATAAGTTTATGCATCTGGATGTAGTTCTCTCAGTGAATTGATCCTGCAAAGATCCTATTTAAAAAAAAGGCTGAAAGTCTTTGTAAGGACAGAAGAATAGTTAATAAGCACGTAAAGGTTAACTGCCATTTGTTAAATAGATCTAGGTCTGGAAGTGTTTCTGTGTCTGTTCTTATTAATGATCAGTTTCAGTTCAGCAGCAGCAGACACGGTTAAAAAAATTAGAAGTTAATGAGGGATGAATTAATTATTCAAAAGGGTGTTGAATATAGTAACAATACATGGACTATTTTCAGCTAAGATTTAACAAGCTGTTGTGTTGAATTTCGGTGTTGTTATTATTTTTAAAGTACTTCTGAAATGTATTTTAAGAGAGCACTTCCCTGATAAAAATCAAATCAATAGGAGGGTTTTTCCCCCATATTTTCAGCAGATACATCAGTAAAATGAAGCTCAGCTTTGGAAAAATAAGAATCTGATGACATAGAGAAGTATTCTGTGATTATGAAATCATTCCGTCATACTACAGCTACTTTTTTTTTCTTCTTTTGTTTCCTAACATCAGATAGATGGTTGTTGAATGAGTGTTAAAGAAAGCAAAAAGACATATTCAATATCACAGTATGCAGAGTTAGAAAAATGACGTTGTCTTTTCCTGAAAAACAAATGATTTCTTAAAAGGTGAATATGTTCCAAATGCGTTATAGCAACGCTAATTATCTACAAAATACATCGTAATGATTTTCTACCTATAAAATTTAAAGATTCTCTTGAGCAGTAATTTATTGGAAAAGTAAGTTCTGGTATTTCTTGAAGTCTGCTCGTAGAACCAACATGGGCAGGTTTAAAATATGTTTTGGAGGATATCTGCATCGAAGTGATTTTTCTAGGTAAGGCAGTGATTATGCATAGTACTATGTTTTAAAATTTAATTTTCTTATCCTTCCCTGCTTTAAATACAATTTGCAGTTGGTGGGCAGAAGTTATATGTGAGACTTTTTCAACGCAAGCTGAACTGGTTAAAGGTGAACAAAATAGAGTATGGAGAGATAAGTATGGATTTGTCACCAATAATTGAAGAACTGGCTGAAGCCAGGTTTCTGCAGACAGGTATGGCCAGCATTAATAATTGCTAAAAATACTACAAATAAAATATGCAGTTGTGTCATGTTAAGAGTTTAAGGCACTACGTGCTTGTCAGTGTCTTGGGAATTACAGGAGCAGAATTAAAGGTTTTGAGTAGATGAGCTGTGTTACATTAATAATAAAAGCAGTTAGTGCAAAGTAGGTAATGGGGAGCACTAAATAAATATCAGGACTATGCCCTCACCAGCCTCCTCTCAGACCCTGTCCTGGGTGGCCTCTGCACATTGGTCCAGGAGCTCAGCTGAATATCCTGCAGTACAACCCTGAGCTGTCTTCCAGGCATCCTGTCCCTGGCCTTGACCATCCTTGGCTGGCTGGACCTCCAACCAATGCCGCAGGTGTTTGTTTCCAGCCTTGCCTGTGGCCATGTACTATGGGTGGATCTCAGACATAAACTGTAGCCTTGTCTCTAGTCTTGTGTCTTGCTCATCTCAGACTAACCCTGGACCTCATTTATCAGCATGCCTTTTGGGGGGCTGCCAGTGGGGTCTGTTACCAGGGCTTTTGCTCTGCCTGTCCTGTTCACTTGTGGTGGGACTGCACCAGGGTTGGTGAGAACATTCTTAACGCCTGGCTCATTCCCCCTTGCTGAGCATCTCTGCTCTTGCTGCTCCCTGGCAGCACTTCTTTTTGCATTGGGCACAATTTTGATCATGAGGGAGACAAGTTTTTCTGAACAGTATTTTTTTTGTAACTCAGCAGGTTTTCTTGATATTTGCTTTTGTTTCAAAGCTGTGAAGGGTTTTTTATTATTATTATTCCTTTCCTTCAGACTGGGCATTTGAAGAGATTAAATTTCAAGCTGAACCAGCTAGCATTGATAATACATTGATAATACATTGAAGACTAAATTATTTCATTAGTACTAGGTTATATGAACATTCTGTATTTAGAGCTGTTGCTTGAGTGTATATGTATAGCACATGATGAATGTGTGTGGATTATTTTACTTCTAGAATCTGAACTGGAAGACCTGTGTGAGGGGTTGGATTTGCTTTCAGCCCCTGAGCTAAAAACTCTGGCAAAGATCTTTCACTTGCCAAACCCAAATGGTCAGAAACAGCAACTTGTGGATGATTTTCTGAGGTTGGCAAAACAACGTTCGGTCTTCA